>NC_143258.1:4487672-4791024 GCF_984573655.1 Nuphar pumila | reverse complement strand
CCAACCAAGGGCCTGACCCACTACCTTTCTAACATGGTCAGCATGTGTATGTTTTACTTGTTCTGGTATATGACCTTATGTTATGGTGCTGGATCCAGCACGGTGGTGTGCTCCAACATGCACATCTGGCCTCGTGCTTTGTGTGGCTGTTACGGTCTGGGCCCAAGGCAACAACGTGCTGGATCCGGCACATGATCTCAACCACATACCAATATTCAATTGGACACAGACCCATAACTGCAAATGGGTGCATCCGTTTCGAGGCAGAGGTTTGCTATTTTAGTAGATTGGAGTTGACATAGGAGGGTGGTTGACCCACAACAATGGGGCTCCAACATTGAATCTCACCCCTTCATCATGGTCAATGGATCGAGATCTGTGGCCAGCATTATTACTTACCTTGATGCCTACATACACAGATTCCCAAATGGTGCAGATGGATCGGGTTTGGTTGGACCTCTGATCCAAATCTGATATTATTTTGGGATGCTGATCTCAAATTATAATCCAAGTGTGCTTTTGGATTGAATTCATACATGATCTCAAATCCAATCCATTTGCAAATTTTACATATAAAACATGTTTTCAATTTTTTTTACTGGATCCAGTTCTACCACATAAAATTTGGATCCAAATTCAGTTTTCTTACATTTCCCCCAGTTCATATTTGGATTCAGACTTTATAGAATTCAGATTCAGATTAAGATTACATTAGATTACTAGAGGGGTTGTGTGGTCCTGATTGATGCATTGATGTTTGGAATGTAAGATTCATAAACTACGGTTTGTTATGAGAACCTTTACATTATCCAATGGACCTCTTTTTACTGGATACAATTCATTTACAGTGCCCAAACTTCAAAACGGATCCAGAACCATTCAGATCCAATCTCTATGCAGCATAGAAGCACCTTAGTCGCTAGGATTATGGCTAAATTATAAAGTACTTTTCTAAAAGTTTAAAAAGTCTATCAAAAAGGGTCAAAGAGAAAAAGTATATATATGACAGTTGAAAGTTGATCCATATGTCATGGTGGAATTATCAACGTAAACACTAGCTCTTATTTAGAGAGAAGCTAAGATATAAGAACTATGGTATGAACTAGGCATTTCTACTATTTTTTTTTTCAAATCCAACGATGTAGATATGTTTGGCAAGGTGAATTGCTAGAAAGAACTATTGGATTGTGTATTTTTTTATGAAAAAATGACTTAGATGCTTAAATATTTATGAAGATTATGAGTCATTGACTTTAAAGCCTTCAAAAATCTTGTTTATGTGTCTTAATTGGATGATTCAAGAGTTGGTCTTTATAGAACAAACCAAGCATATACATCACATCCATATGGTTAGATTTAAGATAAAAGAACAAAAATTCCATGAAAATCATGGTTCACACAGTAGTTCTCATATTCTAGGGACTAGGGATGGCAGTATGGCGGGGCGGGGCGGGGGACAAGGTCTCCACCCCCGCCCCACCTCAAGATTTTATCCTCCACCCCCGCCTCCATCCCCGGCGGGGAATGGATTTTATCCTCCATCCCCGCCTTCATCCCCGTTTCATGTCCTCCATCCCCAGTTCAAACGGGGATGAGGCGGGGCGGGGCGGGGATATTGCGGGGAAAAGTGGTCGGGGCGGGGACGGGGCGGGGAAAAGTGCACGTCCACCCCTGCCTCCACCCCTAGACGGGGATGGATTTTAACCTTTGTCCCCGCCTCCATCCCCGTTTCATACCCTTCATCCCCGGTCCAAACGGGGCGAGGCGGGGTGGGGCCCCGCTTTCCCCCGGTCCACTGCCATCCCTACTAGGGACTCCTTATTTAGATATGTAAATTTTGAGTAATTCTTTTGTCCTCCCTAATTGTAGTATAGACTCGGTATGTACCATGTTGTTTTTTGATATTCTACTGCATGCTTCGCAAATAAAACCCTACAAATGTCGTCTCTATAGTTTATTTAGGGGAGGACATCCATTTCATGAAGAATTTTTTCATGTTAAGCTTTTTAAAAAAAATTAAAAATCAGTAATCTATGTAGAATCAAAACTTTACACTAAAAAAAAACATTCAAAGCATGTTTTCTAGTGAGTAAATTATGATAAGCAAATCTAGAGAATGGATAAAGGAAAAAGCTCCTTCAGTTGTGATTTCTTGAAGTGGTCTATACCATGTTCATACTCAAATTATAGAGGACCAACCAATGTTATAAATTTGTGAAAGAGATAAAGTTTGGATAAAAAGAACGAATGAATATATCTTAAAAAAAAGGAATAGATGTGATGCAAAAGAAGGGATAGCATTTACTGCCCTCATGGGGTAAGAAAACTGTTGGTGTAAACCGAAATGGAAAACAAAAAATACCGGAAGCTGCCATAGTTGATCCAGGCAAAAGGAGCATTGACGCAGGTGCTCGGCATTCTATTCAACCTATCAATGCCCACGATGAGCCCAGGCCAGCAAGTCAAAGGTGAGCAAGACCCTTCACATGCTGTATTGAATGTAGACCTTTAACATTCACCTAACTCCCTCCCCACTAATGTCCTTGTGTCAAACAGGGTCACTTACTTACGGCTGGACCCGATCCAAAATATCCAACAAAAATCCCTTTGAAACATCATTGACTTTTAATCTATCAAAAAATTTAAAATTTTTGAAGAAAAAATTAATTTCTACTCATTAGTTTCACACCTTCATTGGTAGCCTATTTATCCATCAAGAATTATGTCACAAGGATGCTCTAATTTATTCTTCCTCCTATATCTATATATATATATATATATATATATATTTATTTATTTATTTATTTATTTTTTTGAGGCATCCTCTTGTATTACAATCCATAATAGAAAGTTACACAAAAATATGCAATGGGTGTGCCGCTGCACCTTATCACCATCCATTCGCTGTTGGGCCCCACTCTGATGGGCTGTTTGTAGGAAGATGGCCGGTGATCATGCAGCGGAACATTTCATTTGTGCAACGTGATTGCACCCGATCCTTCCTCCAAAAATAGCGTGTCCCTATGTCAATTTAGCCGTGTCCTTGCAAGGTAGAACTTAAAAATGACATGTCTTTATCCTACTGTAGAAACTTTGAAGTAAGTGGATATGAGAACCAGGGAACATAAATGATGCGTTGAACTCAACGGTTGGGAATGTCGCAACTGGCAAGTGTGGCTGTGTATTAATCGACAAACTTTAAAAACGGCAAAATCTCGTTTTTCAAAAACTCTCAAGAATTTGAATTTTTTTCATAAATCTGGCATTTTCAGCAAAATCTCGACAATAAAAAAATTAAAAATATAAAAAAATATGTTTTATAAGAAAATATTAATGCAAATTATTTAAAATAAAAAATACATGGTTTTTTCATGATAAATAGCCATTTAAAACATAAATATCGTGTTTAAATCATGGTATTTATGTTTTTTCATAAATCTGGCAATATTTTGAAAATCTTGCTAGAATTTGCCGTTTTAAACTTTCAGGCAATTTCTCGTGATATTATCACGAGATTTTCATGAATCTCGCAATATTGTCACTATGCTATTAATTCACCTCTTATACATAGTAACAGTGGTAATAATGTTCAAGCAGGAAATTTCAATGAATTGCACTATTACATGTAAAGACAAAGACTCACGTATGTACGATCACATCGACATAAAACTTTTAGAACCGGGCAGCCAGCATCAAATTGGAACCAATGTTATCAGAATCGAATCAAATTGGCCTGAATAGTTCTAATCCAAACGAATCAGCCCCCAGTTGATTTACTTCCGGGCCGAATTGGCCCATATTTTGAAATTGGCCCGAATCGAGCTGAATCGAGGTTGAACCGACCCCTTTTCAATTTTTTTTCTGAAACCTTTTTTACTTCTTTTAAATTTTAGTAATATTCTGAATTAAAAAAGATAGATCAACCGGTTCAACCAGGGGCCCAGCTAGGATTCATGTGTGTGTGTGTGTGTGGGGGGGGGGGGGGGGGGGGGCAAACAAGGGTGTAGCAAAAAAAAATTTGGTGTGATAACCGAGGGTTTGAGGGCAGTGCCATGAAAAAAAATTGAGATAAAATAAAAAATGGCTATATCTATTTCATATGCACAAATCAAACTATTTGTTGTAGTCTTTCTCAACCTCAACGGAAAGTTCTTAAACATTATCTAATGGCAATATATAACACTGGTGTGGTAATTTGAAGTTCATAACAATGCATAAATTTTATTTATGACAAAATAAATCAAAATACAAAAGTACTAACTAAAATGGACCCCAACGGTTACCCGCAACATAAAATTCATCTATAAGAGAATCTATAACTAAAGTCATAGTATATTCTCTTTCGATGTGCAATGTCATACAGTCAGCAAGAAAACCGTCATTCATTTTGTTATGAATTTTCGTCTTCACATGCTCCATCACTGAAAATGCTCGTTCTGTAGTGGTCGTAGAAACTGGTAATGTCAATACAAGACGAAATAATCTAGTTAGCATGACATAACTTTTTGACCTTTCACTTGCAACCAACTTTTGATACAAATAAGGTATAGTAGGTACTTGAAATCGAGGATCAGAAACCACATCAATCTGATAATGTTGTAACTCTTCTTTCAAGTAAAATATATCTTGTGGTGTAAAATCTTGAGGATAGAACTTCTCTACAAACTTGCAAATATCAGCCATATTAAAGGATTCAAATGTGTTTCTAGGATCCAATGTCGCACTGAGAGAAAGAAGTTCGACTAATGTGTCATTAAATCTAGTATTTAACTCCACCAACAAGAAATCTATAGCATTATTGAAAACATCAAAATAATAGTGATGCTCAACTGAGAGATACTCACGACCATGGGATCGATCAATCATATATGAACCACTGAAGTCAGGTAGGCAAATATCATTTGTTGAAAAAATGATGTTACCTCTTGAAGGAGTTCTTCCCAACCATCTTCTCTCAAAGCTTAAAGCACCGTCTTTGTAGTGTAGACAAATCTCATAGCAGTCAAGATATCTTGATTTTTCTTTTGAAGGGCCTGATATAGAATATCAGTAACTGCAAATATTTGATTCATCAAATGCAAGACAAATACACATTCGAAACTTGTAATGTAAGTGTATGCACCATCAACTTCAGCCTGAGATCTAGCACTTGAAGAATTTTCAATTAGGCACTCAAATACTTTACATGTTGCAGCGTACATATTCATCAAGCTCTTTACAAATTCATAATGAGAACTCCAACGAGTAGCTCCAGCTCTATGCAAGTTCCCAATCTGATTAGCCCCACTTCCTATCGATCGTTCCCCAATTTCTAACAAATGCTCAATTTCTTTTTTATGTGCAGCTTTCTACTCACCAACACGCTTGGGCGAAGAAGTAATAATGTTAACAACATTATCCAATTGAGAAAAAAATTGTCAAATGTCATGAACATCCTTAGCTGCAAAAACCAATGTTAATTGCAAACGATGCACAAAATAATGGACATAATATGCATAAGGACAATCCTTCAGAAATAAAGCTTGGAGCTCATTTCGACGACTTGAGAGAGGCATAAAGGAAAAAGGGGCACGATAGGGGGCCATCGCCCTCCTGTTGGTCTCTCGGCAGCATAGAGTGTCGTAAGGAGGCTCGTTGGCTCCCTGTCAGCCTCCCGACGATCGCAATTCAGAGGGAAATCATAGCAGGGAGCGGTCGTTGGCTCCCTGCTGGCCTCCCGAGTCCCTGATGCACGCATAGAGAGGGAAAGATGAGGGAGAAAACAGAGGAAGAGAGGGACCGAGAGACAGCGTACCTGGATTCACCTCCATGCTCATTAAAATGAGAACAAATGTTCTCTCATGAGTTCCATAAGCAGGTGAGGTAGGATTCAAGGCCCACTATGCCCTGATCCAATTCATGGTTTTCAGAGATCCATTTAAATGTATATTGGGTTGGAACACGTAGGATTCTTAACCCATTGGACCCCTGATCCTATCTGGGTCTTTCAGGGATCCATTTACAAGTGCGTCTTTGGAGAATCACATTGATTGAGGTTGGGGGTATGACATGCCCAATACAGCTAAGGCCTCTTAGGTCCCACTGGTTCACGTATTCTCACTAGGGGTCAAATGGATCACGTTAGATCCAAATCCAATTCAAAATGCAAATAGCTGATCCAAATCCTAATCCAGATCTGGATCAGATCTGATGAGGTGGAGTTGAGTCCAAATCTAAAATGTATGCAGTAATACTGGATTTGATTTAAAAAAGAATAAAAAAAAGCTCTTTTCACGTGAAAAAAAATGCAGTTGGATCGGATTTGATCTGACCTAAAATACTTGTTTAAAATCTGATCCGAATATGAAAATAATCTGATAAAATTAGAATCCAACCTAAATGCATTCCCAAATCTCACTTTAGGGATCCAAATTCAGAGATAACATGTCAGACTTGGATTGGACATCCAACTATGACCGATCTGTTTGTGCCTCTAAATCCCACGCATTCTTTGACAAATCATTGAATCAACTCAGGGCCCAACCAACTTCCATATAGGTTTGTAAACTCCAAATTGGTTTGGGTATGGACCCAGCGTAGGTAGCTAGATTGCCTCCAAATTGGTTGGGTATGGACCCTACCCAGTAGTTTTGGTCAAAATATCCCTTTTACATATGCTTTCGGGTGAGGTTGCTTTCGAATCCGGGTCGGTTCTGGCCCAGGTCCGACCCGGCTTCCGAGGCAGGACTGGGCCGCCTTTGGGTTCAATCCATGTTCAAGCCTGAATCAGCCAATAATTTGATTCTTTCTTAAATCCTTTCGGTTCATAAGGTGAATTTAACAACATTGAATCCCTCTTTTAACCAATTGTTGAAACAAAAAGTTATGTACCATAGTTGATGCCTACTCGTCCTCTATTATTTACAAAAAAGATGTCACGCACTAGGGGTGTCAACGGGTCGGGTATGGTGTTAAATAAGAAGACCCAATTAAGACCCGGATCTGGACCTGAAGATCTAATTAATATATGGAAGTATAGTTTGTGAAATTGTATATCAAACTTGGGCCCGACTCGTGTTTCGATTAAGACCCACAATTTTTCAATGTAAAAATGATAAAAAATATGTAAAATAATTGTACCGTTCAAAAAAAATGACGTGTCTTAAAAAATACCATGTAATTTACTACATTCATTGAATGGACTATATCGTAGATTTTCAATTTTTTCTTGATGTTTTTACCCCTCGCATTTTTTTATGCTTTATTTAGTAGAAAACGTGAATTACTTTAAACATTTTTCATGTTTAGATGTGTTTTTAGCTCAAGAAAAAAAAAACAATGGTTCATATTACACAAAAACTTGATTAACTAAAAATAATTTTTTCGTTATATTGATTTGATTCAAGGCATGATTTTTAATGAATATGTAATTGTAAACCCTATACATGTTTGGATTAACCAAAAACACAAGTATTTATTTGAAAGGTGCCTAGGATGGTTTGAGAGATAAATGCTATAGAAGCCACAAATTTATTTTATATATACATATAAGGTCAATATTTGGTGTTGTTAAAGCCACAAAACTATTGCATGTCACATTATTTTAATATTTTTTAATGTTTTGTTTTGTAGATCCGACCTCATGGATGAGATCTACAAGATTTGTTTAGTAAGAAATGAGTTTTGAATCATGTGATTGTGACATGCAAGTAGTTTTTTTAAACGCTTCAAAAATCAATAGTTCACATTGACTAAAATTTAATGACTCAAAAACTTATATTTTTAGATGAAAATTATATGATTCAAGGTTTGATTCTTAGCAAATAAGCTATGTTGAAATAGTTTTGTGCCTTTAATAGGACTAATATATATATATATATATAGTAGAGCATAGGTGCTTGCAATACAAGCTTGATGGGTTTTCAGGGTTTTTTTTTGTTTTGTTTTTAAAATATGACCATACAAATGTGATTTATGTACTTGATTTTTACAGGAATTAGATGTTACATATGGGTAGGTTTTTATAAGGTTAAAAAAATCAACTGTTTAAAATCTTTGTAAAGTTTTTAGGCCCCAAATATCATTTTTCATCGAAAACACATGATTCATGTGTGGATTCCTCATAAATCAACCGTGCCCAACACATTTATAGGGTTGAAACTGCGAAAAAAACACCAAAGAACAAAAAAACCCATCAAGCACGTATGACAAATACATAATGTTCAAGCACCCATGCTATACTATATATATAAAGAGAGAGAAAGAGATGAGAACCTACTATATAGGAATGGTGCTAAATGAGGCTATTGAATTTTAAACATTTTTTGCAACTCTGATGGTACAAATGTATTCAACATGATTGATTTACTAAAAATAGACACTTGGATCATGCATTTTGGATAGAAAATATGGTATTTGGACTCACAAAAACTTATAAAATTTATAGGTTGTTGATTTTTTAAACCTTATAAAAACTTATTCATACATTGGAATTAAATGCTTCAAGAATGAATTCCTATATTAAAAACAAGCATATATATCACATTTGTATGGTTAAAATTAAAAAAAAAAAAGACCCAAAAATCCAATAGCATGTTTCATTTAGCATTGTGCCCATTTACTAGATTCTCATCTCTCTCTTTATATATATAGAGAGTAGATAGCAGTTGCATACCCCGTTTTGTGCCTACCGCAGCCTACCATGAGTGAACGAGGAGTTTTTTATTTGTTTTTCATAAATTTGACCCTGCAGATGTGTTAGGCACGGTTGATTCACCAGGAAACCATACTTGGATTGTGTTTTTCGATAAAAAATATGTTTTTTTAAGCCTCAAATATTCATGTTATTTTTAAAAAAAATTATATTGTCGGTTTTCAAACCTCATAAAAACTTAACTGCGTGCCAAAATAGGAATATGCATGATTTAATTCCTATAAAATCAGGCATGTAGAACACATTTATATGGTTATATTTTAGAAAACACGAAAAAAAAACCTTAAAAAACTCATAGGCTACGTGTAGGCAGCTCTCTCTCTCTCTCTCTCTCTCTCTCTCTCTCTCTCTCTCTCTATATATATATATATATATATATATATATATATAGAGAGAGAGAGAGAGAGAGAATAATGCGTTGGTTCTGCCCCTTTTCTCGTTTTACCTGTTAGGCCCCTTTGAAAATCATATTTTTTTGCAATTTTTCTCATATCTAACACCATAGACGTGATCTATAGGTTTTGTTTAGTGGAAATAGGCTTTTGGATAACCAGAATCTTGCGGTGAAAAAAAACCAATGGCTACGAAGACCTCAGTTTTTCCCATCTCATAAAATCACATTTTTTTGACGAGAAAACATGATCCCAAGCAGTGTTGTGAAAAGCGTTGAGGCGTAGCGAGGCGCTCCACCAAAATCTGAGGCGAAGCGTAAGCCGTGAGGCGTAAAGCGTAAGCCTAAAAAAAAAATTAACTTAAAAAAAGTATAAAATATATCTAAAATTACAAATAAATAAAAAATACCTTATTGATGAAGCAAATACTGAAAATTAACACGGGAAAGAAATAAAAAATCTCAAGCAAATACTAAAAATTAACATTGGAAAGAAATAAAAAAATCTCAAATAAATACAAGCATGAGAGAGAGACTGTATGTGTGTTTTATCAGAAAACATTAAGTATTGGAAACACTTTTTTTTAATTTTACAGATATTTACCAACAGTAAAGGTAGTTTAGATCATCTATTTAGTCATCAATCTTACGTGTAAAAAAAGGGACTGGCATTCCATCACAGGTTGTCGATAAAACATCCAGAAGATCAAACTGATCTGTGAGCACGCAAAGACAATTGTTTCACATGTGTTCATGTTGATAAACCTGATATATCCATCATCACCATAGATATAGAACATTCCTAGAGAGACCAATATACTAAGCTAAGAATTCCTTTAACTGGCCGAATATGATGGCTTCTAAGAAAATTCAGAAAATTTACATTAAGCTGTTAAAATCAACCCTTCATTTCTTGACAATTGTTACAAATTCATTTGAATAGGTTGGCAATAGTTTTTCCCTATTATGGACTCAGGATATTTTATTGGTTTTGGAAATCAGGTGCAGAAAAACTAACTTTAGGCTATGCACGTATACTTTTTTTTCTCAAGAAAATATGCATGTACACCATTTTCATTTTCCTTATTTTGTCTATGAGAAATGCAAATTGCAATGTCTAGGCAAGGAGGAACTCTTTTCTGCAGGCTGCGTGTTAGAAAAAAAAGAGAGATGAGAGGAAGACCATACCTGTTTTCGGGCTCGTCCACGAGAGTGTGTGGCTGTGTGTGTGTGAGAGAGAGAGAGAGAGAGAGAGAGAGAGAGACTGTGTGAGAGAAAACCAGAGAGGCGTGAGAGCTATCAAAAAAATAAAAGGGCCCGATCTCTCTTTGTTTAAGCCCTAAATTTTGGTCAAATGAGGGTTTTGACCCTCATTTGACCAAAAGAATGAGACATATGCGCCTAATCTTGAGGCGTGCCTCAAGGCGTATGAGGCGCACGCCTCGGAGATTTTGCGCTTTATACATGCGCCTCAAGGCATAAAGCCCCTCGCCTTGAGGCGAGGCACGCTTTTTGTGCCTTGAGACGCGTTTTTAATAACACTAATCCCAAGAGTCGATTCTCACTAAATTGAGTATGTTAAACACATCTAATGGTTCAGATCTATTATAAAACACTCCAACGTATGGGACCTAATGGGGGCAGAACATGAAAAATGGGTCTAATATGTTCAGTTCTTACATATTTAGAGAGAGTAGAGCCCAGGTGCTTGAAGATTAGGTGTTTGCCATACGTGCTTGATGGGGTTTTCAAGTCTTTTTCACTTTATTTTTAAATTTTGACTGTACAGATGTGATATATGTACTTGATTTTATAGGGATCTGCTCTTGAAGTGTTCGATTCTGGTGGGTTTTAATAAGGTTCAAAAAAATCAATGGTCTAAAATCTTTGTAAATTTTTGATGCTCCAAATATCATGTTTTTCATAGAAAATACATGATCCAGGTATGGATTTCTCATAAATCAACCATGCCCAACACATTTATTGGTCAGAACTGCCAAAAAAATACAGAAAGAACAAAAAAGCCCATCAAGGAACATATCTCAAGCACCTAGTGTTGGAGCAGCTCTACTCTATATATAGATATATACAGAGAGCTCTCTGTAGGTGGTAGCTACCTACCACCAACTTCTGGGGCTTTTAAAGGGTTTCTTTTGGCATGTTTTCTTAAATCTGACCATAGAGATGTGTACTATATGCTTGATAGTTCTCATATTCTAGTGACTCTTAACATCTATAGTTGCTACTTTATTTTAAGCTGTATTTGTTTCTTTGCTACTCGTGTTTTTGGTAATCTTTCTCTATTTCAAAGATGAATCTCTTGTTAAGGGTCCAATTCATTGAAAGGCAATTGCTTAGTGGACACTGCCATTCAAATTAAAAAATAAATAAAATAATGACGCTCAAGTCCTTATAGAGCTCACAAGTTAAAGGCACTCACACAACATTTGGTCACCTCTATAGCAATCATCTTGACAACATTGGTCTTAACAGCATCCATATTATCATTATTGTTAATGGCCACCGTTTATTTTAACAAAGACAAAGACAATCAATATTAGAGCTTGTTTCCATGGATAGTATCCATAGCTCAAGCTCAAGCTCAAGCACAAATATCTGAGGCATTTCAACAGAAAAATGCCACATTTTTGTTGCCCTTTAATTAAATCATTGAATATATCGCGATATTTTTAAAATATCATGATATAAGGAAAACCATACCCAGATCTTATATGATTCACACAAACCAGACCTATGCATACCTTATAAAATAATATTTTTTATGTTTTCTAATTGAAAAGTTGCAAATCTTAATCAAAACTAGGGTCTGACCCGCATCTGGTTTGAAACTTCAAAAACCATAATTGGCTTCATATACTAACCAGATCTAGGGGTGGCAATCGTGTCCGGTTGGCGGGTCGACCCGACGGGTTGGCGGGTCAGCATACCTCAACCCGAACCCGACCTGTTTATTTAACGGGTCGGCTGTGGCAAACACGAACCCGGCCCGTTTAATAAATGGGTAACCCGACACGACCCGCCAACCCATTTAATAAATGGCTTGGGTCGGGTAAACGGGTTCTCAGGTTCGCGGGTTGACGGGTCGGCAGATGGGTTGGCGGGTTGACCCACCCGCCTAACCCTTTTATTAAACGGGTCAGCCGGGTTGGCGGGTTGGCATATCCCTAACACGAACCCGACCCATTTAATAAATGGGTTAGGCGGGTCGACCCGTTTATTAAACATGTTCATTTTTTCCAAACCCGAACCCGCCTAAGAGGCGGGTTGGCGGGTCGTGTCAGGTTTTGCCACCCCTAACCAGATCTCATGGCTCTGACTCGAATTCTTAATCAGGCCTTTTTTATTAGCAAACCTAAATCCTACTGGATCTAGGATGGGTTGGATCGGGTCATATCCAACCATTGATACTCCTAAAAGCATTTACATAAAAAAAGTAGTGCAGCCAAGGTGGTCTTCACATAAGGATGTAAACAGGTCAGAATAGAGAAAGACAATATTCTTTTTTCCCTACTTTTTTACTTCATTTTCGTTTTTTGTAGTGCCAATCTAACACAACGCCTTATTTATATTTAGTTTATTTATTGTATTTTGTTTTATTTGATTTGTTTTTCCCATATTTAGTTTGTATTGACAATGATGTCTCGAACGAATAGAATTCGATCGTAGATAAATAGATCTATTATTGCGGTAGTGCAAGAACCTTGGACAGAAAACCATAGTTACTGAAAGCACCCCCTTAGGGGGAAAGTGATCCTTTAAAGCGGGAAGTGCTATGCTATACCTAAAAAGGAAGAAGGAAACTTGCTTCTCATTTGTGAAAAAATGTGCTTCCCACTCACTTTTCAAATAACTTTTCTGTTGTGTTTCATTTCTCACTTGTTTCTCTCAGATTCAGATTCAATCGGATATCTCACTCAAACCTAGGGGTGGCAAAACCTGATCCGACCCGTCAACCCACCTCTTAGGCGGGTTCAGGTTTGGCAAAAACGAACCTGTTTAATAAACAGGTCGGGTTCGTGTTAGGGGTATGCCAACCTGCCAACCCAGCTGACTCATTTAATAAACAAGTTAGGCGAGCGGGTCAACCCGCTAACCCACCAACCCGTTTACCCGACCCAACCCGTTTATTAAACGGGTTGGCAGGTCATGTCGGGTTACCCATTTAATAAACGGGTTGGGTTCGGGTTGAGGTATGCTGACCGGCCAACCTGATCCCATTGCCACCCCTACTCAAACCCAACCGTTGACATCCTAAAATTCTACCAAGGAACATCACACCAAAAAAAAAATCAAGAAAACAAACAGGTGCACAAATTGTGGCCCCCACCGTCTAAGTTTATAAATAACTAAATAAGGAAGTTTTCGCCAAGTATACAACGTTGCCTTTGCAGGTTTGCAAAAAATTCTATGCCCTCACATTTTTCTCCCCCCTCCCTTTCAAATTACCGCCGCTAAACTGTATAGGTACAGCTACCGTAACCTGTTTAAAAAAAAAAGAAAAAAAAGAATAAACTTATAATAAAGAAACAGAAAATAAAAAGAATTATTCTTCTTGTTTGAGAAAGAAACGAGATCAGCTATGTCACAAAGATCAGTGGACACGACTCTAGGGCTGGGGAGTGAGGTGGCTTGGCTCATGTTTGGCTTGTAAAGAGCTCGATTGAACTCATGAAATAAGCTAGTTTCTAAACTCTATTGTTTTCAATTCTCAAAAAATATACTTTTTTTTTGTAAATGAGCTTGCTCATGCTCGGCGCCTTTAGCTCAGGCCTCGACTCAGCTCAACACAAGAAACGAGCCAAGCTTGAACAACCTCTGTTCAGTTTGTTTACCAGCCTAGACATGGGGGCATATATGAGTTCAACTCACAAATTTAAGTTTTTTTTTTAAATAGGATATTAAGACAGATTTTATTTTTTAAACCAATAAAACCTTATTTTTTGACATTTTCATAGTAAAATTGTAGTTTTGTTAGAAACATTAAAATATATTAGTGTATTATTAAAAAATACTAAATAATGATCGTACATGTGAGTATCAGTGTCAGTGTGTCCGCTCGTGTCAGCAAAGATACCCACCCAAAATGATGTTTCCCTATAGCATAGGGGATCAGGTGGTGGGAGGTGGGGCATGTCACTTTTCCAACCAATCCCCAAGACTTTGTGCAATCTGATTGTACACTTTTAGTGTGCTGCTATACCTATTTGGCTTTCCTCTTTGAGATACAGCCACAGTGACAAAAGTTAAAAGCGGCAAAATATCTTTTTCAGAAACTTGCGAGAATTGGGCAAATTTTTATAAATCTTGCATTTTTGGCAAAATCTTGGCAATAAAAAATAAATTTAAAAAATATAAAAAAACAAAATTTATAAGTAAATATTAATAAAAATTATTTAAAAATTAAAAAAAAAACACGATTTTTTTTATGATAAATAAAAATATCATGTTTAAATCACGGTCTTTATGTTTTTTCATAAATCTCACGATATTTTTAAAAACTTACGTTTTAAACTTTCAGACAATTTCTGGCAAGATTTTCATAAATCTTGCGATATTTGTCACTGGATACAGCCTATCAACTTTGGAACCCAACCCAACAGATTGATCAGATACAGCAGCACACCAAAAGTATGCAACCACATTGCACCTAATCTTCCCCTTCAGCATGATATGAGAGCAGATCCAGTACTTGGTTGGCTCTTGTGAGCAATGTGGCATTTTTGTATACAATGTGGTTGCACCCAATTCTGCACAGTCGGTTAAGTTGGGTTTCAAATTGGACATGAAATTCTAGCTTGGCTCATCAGGCTAGGCTCGGCCCGATGTTCTAGTTGGGATTCAGGCTAAACAAGCGGAGCTTGAACAGGCGTATCTTGGATCGTCCAGCTCCTTTACCAGCCATTTTAAAGGGGTGGCCGTTGTTTAAATTCAAGGGGAGCTTACTGGGGTCGATGGTGGTGATGACGCCGGTGTGGGAAAAGTCGCAGTCGGAGTCGCGGTGCTGCGAGTGCTGGTAGTAAGCATTCATGGCGTACGCGGCATGGGATCGGATGGTGTTGGGCTGAAAGCAGGCACCCCCTGCCTGGATCAGGGAGCAATCCACACCCGTGCTGCACGCATAGTCGATGTTGGCTTGGAGAGCTTTTTCGTCTGCGTCCGGCCTTGCCACACACCACTTCTTCCCCGCAGAAGGCGTTGGAACGGCGCCGCTCCCTGTAGAAGGCGCTGGCCTCACCGGCGCGCCGCCTCTAGGCTGCACAAGCAAACAACTCATCATCGGATGTCAACTTTAAAGTTCTTGGGAAATATGAACAGACCATGTGTTCAAACTATGGGAGTGTTTGCAATGCTATGATTCTTGGATTTTCTCTAGACACAATTACAAGTTCACAACAATTTTCCAAGGTTAGCAAAACATGAGAAAAATTAACACAAGTTGTGATTGTGATTTTCTGCTGAAATTGTTTTTACTTTGAATCTTGTGAAAGTTGATCGCAAGATTGACTTGGTGATCAACAATCACATTTTTTATTTTTTCAGTTATGATTATTCATTCCCACCACTGATCAAACTTCGCATTTGGCAACCTTGGGATATGTGAGAGTGGGAAATGATGTATTTTGTCACTTGACAACCTCAGGATATGTTTAGTGCAGCTTTTAAGGAAAAAATTGTCAAGTTGGCATCTTTCCTACTATGAAAAAACAAACATCCAAGCATCATGGTGGAAAAGTGTTGTGCTGGCGGTAGGTAAATCTTTTCCTAACCTGCCTATGAAAGAACTTTCACGAGAAAGCTGAGCTCACAAGTTTTTTTTTTTTTTTAATCCGTGACCCTTCTCCCAAAATACTCTTTCCCTTCCACGAGAATGAAACAAATGGACCCTAAAGCTAAAAAAACACATCCTACTTCCAAGTTTTCATTGATTCTGTTTTCAATCATACCAAGTGAGTGCACGTGTGCATGCATACACGGGTATATACCATTTGGATCCAACAGTTGGTAGTTCATCCAAGCAAACATAAGTATTCAACTAGGGGTGGTCATCGGACCGGGCCGGCCTCCGGCACAGACCAGCCTACCACAGGTCAGGCTTGGCCTATAAATTAGGCCCAAGCTCGGCCCATGTATATATATCTATTATATTTATATGTGTTATATATATATATAATATACATTATATTATATATATTATATATTATAAAATAGACCTAACCAGATTAGGCCCGCGGGTTGTGGGCTGTGGTTTTCTCAATGGGCCGGCCCATTGCCTACCCTTATATGCAGCAGCATATCATATCACGGTCCAAAATCATAATAGATTTTATGTACATTTACAAATATAATAAAAGCTGAATGCGAAATAAATCCAATTTAAAAGTTAAAGATCAATTTTTAAAAATATCGTGATTGTATTCTGATATTTTTAAAACCAGATATAATCCCAAAGAAAGTGATTTTTCAAACTACCGGTAACTTTGCAAATATCATTATATTAATTACAATATTGACATCATATTAGCATTTTTTATATGTTTTTATATTTTAATGTTTTTTCTATGTTTACATATATTCAATATCAAAATATACTGATATTTTCTCAAAAAAAAATCCAAAAAACACTGTTTTTTTTTTTTAATATCATGAGATTATTCCTTGCTGACAAATCCTCAAACCGAGATTTAAGACTATGCTTCAATTAATGAAACCAGTTTTCAATTCAATAGCAGATGGAGGTGCAACGGCACATTGCATTCGTGCAATGTGATTGCATCTGATCTTAATTTTCTTTTTGGATTTATGACTCCAAGAAGCCACACCCGCCAACCCTAAAAAATATTTTCATTGTTGGCTTTTTTTTTTCTTTTTGTTTTTTTTTTTATAAAAAAAGCGCTATGAAAAAAAAAGGTAAGCAAAGCAACAAATGATTCTTTGTTAACCCAAAGAAAAAAAATATATATATATCTTAACATACTGGTCTTTTCATCCTCCCTACCAACAACAATAGTAGTTCATTAACTTTTAGGTTTAAGAACAACAACCTTTAAGCTTGACTCTAGCAGGCAGGCGATACTCATGCTGTCTCAGCCTACCATACCTAGAGTCATCGTGCCTACAGCGTGTAAAACTCCGAGGCTAATTCTCTTACCTAGCCAATCCTTCAAAAAAAAAAAAAACTCTTGAGATTTATGAGATTTTCAAAATATCGTGAGATTTATGAAAAAACATAAATACCATGATTTAAACGTGATATTTATGCTTTAAATGACTATTTATCATGAAAAAAACATGTCTTTTTATTTATAAATAAATTTTATTAATATTTTCCTATAAAAATATTTTTTATATTTTTAAATTTATTTTTTATTGGATCGATTTTACCAAAAAAAAAGAGAAATTTATGAAATTTTTTCAATTTCTCGTGAGTTTATGAAAAATGATATTTTGCCGATAAAAACGTTTGTCACTATGCTCTGACCTCAAAGCAGGTTATATGTCCCTCCGAACAGGGCCGGTACTGAGATCTCATGTTCGGAAGTTCCAAATAGCGTCATGTATAAGATGCAGACCGGCATGTATCCCCATGTGTGTCCGCATCATATTGCATCGTAATTTGATGCCGCACCAAAGTCCGATGCAAAGTATGTCAACATACACGGGAATACGAGCCCCATGTGCATGAATATGTGGCGCTCATTCGATCCCCCGAACACAGACGTGGGATTCAGTGAATCATCGGGGGCGAACATACACCACCCTCTCCTCTGGCCTAGCCTGGTGGACAAGAAATACGGGAGGGACAAAAAGAAAAAAGAAAATCTGGTTACGTTTCCCGAACCTGGCCGAGCATAATTCCGGCGTCGTAGACAGGGGTGAAGTCGGGTTGGAAGAGTCCCCAGTTGCGCTCGGCGGTGGGCCCGGGCTTTTGGTTCTCATTGAACAGCGCGAACACGAACGTCTCGAACTTCCGCCCCCGCATGAGCGGCGTCCCCACCCCGGACGACACGTGTCGTATCAGGTGTCGGTTGTACGTCCGCGCGATGCGTACGCTCACCCCCGCCTGCCCCGGCTCAGCCTTCGTCGGCCACCCCGTCTCCCCCACCACTATCTCCACGTCGCCGTAGCCCAACCGCTTCATCGCCGAGTAAACCGCGTCCATATGCGCGTCGAACATGTTGGTGTAGACGTGTCCTGTGAACCGGTCGCGTGTGCCGTTGTTCCGTCGGAAAATGGCGTAGTTCAGCATCGTGGGGTTGTAGCCGAAGTAGGGGTAAGGGTTCACCATGAACGGAGAATGTGTCTTTCGGAGGAAATCGAGCATCGGGGCCAAGACGTAGCGGTCGAGGCCCTGCCAGAATTGGCCGGCGGACGGCGGGTCGCCGACGGCGAGGATGCCGAGGGAGTGCGGAGTAGTGACCTGGGTCCGGTGGAGTCCGGCGCGCGAGAGTGCCGCATGGAGGGTGCGCATCGCCGGGACGAGATTGGCGAGGAGGTTCTTGTCGCCGGTGTTGAGGATCTCGTTGCCGACAGTGATGCGGTTGATGCGGGTGCCGTTGATGAAGGGGAGGACGTGGGCGAAGACCCACCGGGCAGCGTAGCCGGGGCTTGTGAGGGGGATGATCTCTTGGTTGGGGACGCTGATGGTGACGGGGATTCCGGTGCCGGCGAAGGCTCGGATGAGGTCGGGTTCGGAGCTGAAGATCTTCACACGGTCGATGGTGGTGCGTGTCCGGAGGAACTCAGCCACCTGGGCAGGCGGAGGGAGGTTGTCGCCGAGCGTGCCGTAGTTCACCCCGATGGCATTGGCGTTAAAGACGAGTGCAAGGAAGAGGAGGAAGGCCGCCGCTGCGGTGGTGGGTGGTGGTGGTTTTCCGGCCATGGTGGGTGCGTGGTAAAGGAGTAGAGAACGTCTACTTTGCGTTCTACTTCGTGATCGAACTTTCTTCTTTTTATGGAGGATGAAAACAGTTTGGATTTTCATGGAGTAGATAAAATGTAGGGTCCAGCTGAGAACTCTCACCTTATTTCTCAAATTGGTATATAGTGGGGTTTGAATGGGTCGGATCCCAAGTCAGTATATCAAATTTAGTATGAGGTGCATGATACCATTCAAATCTGGTTCTTATTGGAATCTGACCCAAATCTGTTGCATAGTGTTCGGATTAAGATTCATAACTACTATGATCCAAGCCATATCCGCTAAGTTTGCTCCCTATTTTTCAAGAACACAAGTTAAGGATGTCAACGGGTCAGACATAATCTAACATCCAATCCGAATCCGAATCCGAATCCGTTTAGGCAGATTTAATAGCCAAAGTCAGATCCAGATTCAATATTGAGTTTTGCATCCATGTGCAAGTCCAAATATATGACTAAGATCCGAAATCTTACTAAAATTCAAATCCAAACATGTGGAAACGTCATATTTTAAGCTAGCCTAATCCAGACCATAGTGACAAACGTTTTTTTGGCAAAATTTTGTTTTTCAAAAACTTACGAGAAATTGAAATTTTTTCATAAATCTCAATTTTTTTGGCAAAATCTTTGCAATAAAAATTAAAATTAAAAAGCATAAAATTATTTTTATAAGAAAATGTTAATAAAAATTATTTCAAAATAAAAATACACATTTTTTCATGATAAATAACCATTTAAAACTTAAACATCGCATTTAAATCACGGTATTTATGTTTCTTCATAAATCTCGCGAGAAATTGCTGTTTTAAACTTTCAGGCAATTTCTTGCGATATTATCGGAAGATTTTTCATAAATCTCACGATATTTGTCACTATGATCTAGACTCAGTTTTGGCTGATCTCATTGGACTCTAAACCTGACTAAGTCAGATCTGATTAGGTGAGACACGACAATGTCTAAATCTGACTCAAGTCCAGCCATTTGCATCCCTAACCTGAGTAAAAAAATTGGATCGAATCTCTCACTATGTTAAAAGGTTGGACAAGTAAAAAATTGGATGGAATCTGAGGATCACCCTTGGATTTGAGATCCGAGGAATTCAAAGAATAAACCCCTAAATAACGAATATGTGATGGTTGCCTTCATAGGCGAAGAGCTCTTTTGAGGCCGTGTGAGGCTAGAACATGTGAATGAACAGGCTAGACCTTTGAGTGTGTTCGTGTTACCCTGCGGGGAACACAAGGCCGGATGGGCCTAAGTACCTCGAAATGAAGGAAAGTTTACAAACTGAAGCCCTAATAAGATAAATCCCCTTGTTACCCATTCACAAAATGGTTCACCTTGGAGATGGTGTGTAATAACCGCAAATTTTATGCAATACATAGAAATTATATTTATATATATATATTTTAATTAACGTGAATTGGGCCTAGGATCCGTTACCCGGATCCAAAAGAAAGATATATGTGCGTATTAAAGTATTTATATAATAGTAATACTAAATAAATAACTAATAATTATTATTATAAACTTTTCAAATCCACCGTTGGACCCAAGTGGATCCAACCCCTGGATCCACTGTTATTCACGCGACCCGAATCCAAATCGCGATCGGATCCAGCATCGTGGGTCGTGGTTCGGACCCGGACCCGACCCACACCCTGTAAAACTTTAATACATGGAGGGATTAAACGGGGGCAACCCGATATGGGTTGCCCGATAAGCATAAGAAGGGGGAAAAAACCCTCCCCCGATATATCGAGTGTTAGGGTTAAGTTCAACCCTAACACGTCAAGAGATGGGGAGGTGGGGGAGAACACCGCAGCCGCCGGGAAGGGGTAGGGTTTCCTTCCTTTTCGGGAGGCCACCCTCCTACAAAGGGGGACCCCCGAACCCCTCTTCCTCCCTCTCTCGCTATCTCTTTTCCCTCTCTCACTCTTATCGGCCTCTCTATCCTTCGGATCGCCCTCCAAGCTCCGACCTGTAGCTCGAAGCCTTGCCGGGAGAAGCCGACCTCTCCAGTGGTGGTGGTGTCAAGGCCGGCCGACCCTCCCTCGTGGTTGCCGCAACCTCTTCGCCGAAAAATGGTAGGAGTTCAGTACTTTTATTGTTCGGTGTTGAGTGCATCCGGGTATGTTGGGTCGGTCAAGAAAGAAACCTTGTTATCGCATAAATTGGAGGTTTCATTTGGGGGTTTCCGATGACTGCGTTCAATTATTTCAGATTTGGGGGTTTTCAATCTTAGCGTGGAATAAACTCAGTTTTTTGAGTTTTCTAGCTCAATCTTATGTTAAAGAAAGTCAGATTTGTGGATGTATATAAACTTATAATCGTGGAGTTCGTTTCTTTTCATGTTGGTCATTAGATTCTGTTTCCATCCTTTTTGCATTTGCAGATTTTGATTTCAAAAAAAATAAAATAAAATTAAGGGTAATCGGCTATATTTATAACAATTGTTAAAATATGAAATTTTGGGTCTTAGTATCTCCAACAGCCATCTTATTGTTGATCATAAAAATGAAATTTTTGTTGGAGGTTGATTTGCCGGTAGGAACATCGAGTTTTGTTTGAATTAGTGTAATTTTTATTACTTTCTTGACTATAGCAGCACCTTATGGTCGAAAAGTAACATATTGATTATATTATGCCGTGTTGATGCAAAAACTGGAATTTTTGTTTGGCTACTTTCATGAAATTATGATTTTCTTCCATTACGCAATGGCTATATTTTGCCCAGTTGTACAGGGAAACACATAGCTAGAATGTTTCTTTAGGTCTGGTTGTTGAAATGAGGTTTCACTGTAACCTGCTTAAGATTCATACTTTTAATGAGATCTCTAGACCGAATAGTTATGCACAAATTCATAGACTCATACAATCAAGCTAGGAAATGAGTATATCAGCAGACATATGCATAGTAACTGGTATATTAAATTGATGTTTAGTCCCACATTAAGCTGCATGCAAATTTGGTGTTCAACTGCGTAGTAATTTAAATTGATGTTTAGTTGCATATTAAACTGCATAGTAACTTGTAAATTTAAATTGATGTTTAGTTGCATATTAAGCTGCATAGTAACTTGTAAATTTAAATTGATGTTTAGTTGCATATTAAGTTGCATGCAAATTTGGTGTTCAACTGCATAGTAACTTGTAAATTTAAATTGATGTTTAGTTGCATATTAAGTTGCATAGTAACTTGTAAATTTAAATTGATGTTTAGTTGCATATTAAGCTGCATGCAAATTTGGTGTTCACTGCATAGTAACTTGTAAGTTAAATTGATATTTAGTTGCATATTAAGCTGCATAATTTATTATGTTTAATTGCATATTCCTTAAAATGTCTCAATGCCCATTACATGTACATCATCTAGAAGGTTCAAATGGCCCTTAAGATGCTTATTCTCCAATGTTCATATGCATGTTAAACTACATATTTTTCTGAAGTACTATTGTCAGACCCTACATATTTGCTGAAAGTATCAAATAAGTTGTATATCTTGTGGAATGTTCAAATGAGAGTGTATTGGGAGAAATGTATATAGTAGTATTACCAAATCTCAAGGACTACACTGCATGCTAAAAAAAAAGACACCAACAATGTCTTTGCTTGTTGGCAGAGCTTTTAATACATGCCACCCCTTTTATACATGAAGGTGTTGTGGTAATTTGCTATTAAAGAATAAATAAATAATAATAATAATGATTTGATAACCGAATTTATGGGTCGGTTTGTTATGGACATATGAATGTCCAGCCAGTGTATCGAGGGTCTTGCCTAGGCCATCGAAGTTATGATGTGAATCCACATGAAAATGAAAATATAATATTGTTGCTTGACTGGGTTAAAGGCACCGGAGCACTTTGGGTGGGTTATGCAATCAATATCATAAAGGATTGAGATTGTTCTATACCCTTGGTAAATTGACTAAGGTTGGGAATTCTACTGTTGTGGTAGTAGAAGGAAGTTAGGGAAACGCCCTGTACTTCGGGAAATAAATTAAATGAAAAGATTTACCCACTCAGATTCGGGCTTACCTTGGAGAGGGTAGGTGGTACAAAACTTCGAAGACATGTGTTTACTGTTAGAGCGTAAAGCGACTCGTTGGTCTCAGTCCTCGAGGTTGGGGGACTCAGACTACCAATATGTCCTAGGTGGTAGCTCTTTGTTCTTTTGCAGAAGTTAGGGATACATCTTGTTTTGGTTTTGGCCTTTGGGAGTTTCTCTCGGTCACTGGCCGCTCCCTTGGGATTTCAGTCACAGTTAGAATGTTCGAGTTAATAAAAAACTTTGAATAATATACCCCCGAACGTTCTTTTCCGTGATGGTTGCCTCAGCTCGTGTGTACCCGCGGGATAAGAAAAGATAAACATCAATTAGAACATTTTAGGTATCACAGTGAGTGGAGTTACTAGAGAGACATGTTTATACTCTTCCAGCATGTTCTGAGCTTGTGATGAAATGCCATCCTGAAATGTGTAGATATGAGATAATCAAATTCTTATTAGGATTGCTTCATGAATATTATGCATGACTGTTATTGTTGTTGCAGAATATGTTTTAATTGCTTAATGCCTTACTTGCTTAATTGTTGTCTTTGCATAAAATGTTTTAATTGCTTAATTATAACTGTTATAAAATCTGTTTGCCTGCTTAGATATATGTCTGTTAATGTTGTTACATAGTCTTCTTTGTGCGATTCTTAATAGGCTGGAAATTCACACACGACAACCACATCACATGCTAGATTCATGACATACCTGCATTAAGAGTACTGTTTTTCCTACTTAGACATGGTAGTCTAATTCCTATAATTTTTATCATTTTCAGGCAAAGAGTAGTTCTATGAGCGACGCAGGATGAGGCGCTGACCAAGACTTAATCTACTTGTTCACTGGCGCTCCTACTCGCTTTCAGATTGGAATATTTATTTGAGACTCATAATATGAAAACTCTGATGTTGGATTCTATTATTATTGAAATAAAAATAAATGGTGTGGTTTTCTTTTACCTTCCTGTATCATTCTGAAATGCTTAACCCTGGAATTATTAGTTGTTTCCACTTTATAAAAAAAAAATCCTCAAAAAAATCTGGGTTAAAATTTCGGGGCGTTACAATTATGGTATCAGAGCCTGGGAACAATAAATCAAAGATCACTGTCATGCCACATCCTGAGATCGCTCTGTGAGTATAATTTTTTTTCTTTATTAGTCATGATAATTACATTGTTTCTCCTATATAAGTATAAATATATACATGTAATGATTTTTGAAACACTACAATTCAAAAATAGTAAAATTGTGTGTATTAAAATGATTAATAGATATATCGTCGATCCCAAGCCTGTTTGAGCACAACCAATGAATGGCAGAAGCAAAGGGGTTTCGTGATGGAAACTCTCGGTAATCTGGCTCAGGCAATGAACACTCAAACGCGCAACCAGGCAGAGCTAGCTGCGGCCATAGGCAGGAGTCAAAATACCAACACGATCACATATGAGAAATTTCTGAAATTAAATCCGCCAACTTTTTCTGGAAAGGCTGACCCGAAGGTAGCCGAGAACTGGATCGTAGAAACAGAGCGAGCATTTCGGGTTTTGCCTGTTCCCGAGAATAAACAAACGGACTTTGGTACCTATCGCTTGACGGAAGATGCTCAAAAGTGGTGGGACACAACCCGAACCATCCACTTTGCCGGGATGGATACTATTCCATGGAAAGATTTCAAGCGAACATTTTAGAGACATATTTCCCCCAGTACGCTCGTGATCAGAAGCATCAGGAGTTCTTGGAGCTTACTCAAGGAAATATGAATTTGGTAGAATACACTACCAAATTTCGGACCTTGGAGCGTTATTGCCCAAATTTGTTCGCGAATGATAAAGCCAGAGCAACTAGGTATGTCCGCGGACTCAAGAACAGATTACGACCACGAGTGATGATTAATTTGCCATCCACCCTCGCACAAGCCATTGAAGTGGCTACTATGCTGAACGAAGAATGGGAGCGATCAAGGAAGGGTCAAAAGGACACACCGAAGAAGCAGGGAGCCGGTCCGCAGCAGCACCACGGTGGCAAGAAGTACCAACCACCTCACAAGAAGCAGAGGTACAATGGTGGGAATCGTCCTCCGCAGCAACAAAGACAAAATCGAGTGTGCCAGAAGTGCAACTGGTTCCACTACGGACAACCTTGCCCCAGAGACACCAGTGTATGTCTCTACTGTGGAAAGATGGGTCATTATGCCCGTCAGTGCCACAAGAAGATGGCGGATATGCAGAAACAGAATACCAGAGGAGGGCATCAGTCGCAACCATCTCAGCAGCAGCAACCACCGCAGCAAAATGCACAAAAGAGGGTGCCTGGACGCGTATATGCCACCACTGTGGAGGAGTTGGAAAAAGGAAATATGGTACAAGGTACGATATTTGTCAATGGCTATGCTGCACTCGTTCTATTTGACTGTGGTGCTACACATTCGTTCATATCTATAGAGTTTGAAAAACTACTGAAAGCACATAATGAATCCCTGAAACATGCATTAGACGTGTATAATCCGATATGATATAATTCAATATGTGTAAACTACATCCCTGATGTAATAATTGTACTTGAAGGACAGAACTTACCTGTTGACCTAATCTTGCTCGATATGACTGAATATGATGTCATATTGGGGATGGATTGGTTATATGAACATTATGTCAATGTTCTCTGTCGCCAAGGGAAAGTGGTTTTGTCCTAACCAGGATTGCCAAATGTTGAGTTTCGGCTCTCTAGACCTACAGTGAAGGGCCGAATTGTATCGGTATTAAAGGTTCAGAAGTATATGCGACAAGGATGTCGAGCATTCCTAGTAAATATATTCTCTTGCGAGTCGAAGGTCATACCATTAGGAGAACTTGAAGTGGTTCGTGAATTCCTAGAGGTGTTTTCGGATGAGTTGCCTGGACTACCTCCACAGCGTGAGGTGGATTTTCATATTGAGTTGGTGCCTGGGACGACACCGATCTCGAAAGCGCCTTATCGTATGGCCCCAGTAGAGTTGGAAGAGTTGAAGAAACTACTCCAAGAGTTGATGGAGCAAGGCTTCATTAGACCGAGCGTGTCACCATGGGGAGCAACAATTCTTTTGTGAAGAAGAAAGATGGTTCTATAAGGCTGTGTATAGACTATCGGATGTTGAATCAAGCGACCGTAAAAAATAAGTATCCCCTACCTCGCATTGAAGACTTGTTCGATCAATTGCAAAAGGCTAAGGTGTTTTCAAAAATCGATCTTAGATCCAGTATCACCAACTTCGGATCAAGGATGATGATATTCCCAAGACAACTTTCAGAACAAGGTACGATCACTACGAGTTCGTAGTTATGCCATTCGGACTGACAAATGCTCCCACAACATTCATGGATTTGATGAATCGAGTATTCAGAGCGTACTTGAATACTTTTGTGATTGTCATTATTGATGATATACTTATATACTTAGAAAGCATAGAGCAACATCGAGAGCATTTGAGGATTGCATTGGGGACTCTCAAGGAACACCAGTTGTTCACCAAATTCTCCAAGTGCGAATTCTGGCTCGAGAAAGTCATGTTCTTGGGCCATGTCATATCGAGAGACAGAGTCGCTGTGGACCCGACTAAGGTTGAAGTTGTATTAAATTAGGGTCAACCGAAGAATATCGGTGATATCAGGTGTTTTCTAGGATTAGCAGGCTATTATAGAAGATTCATTCAGGACTTTTCACGGATTGCATGTCCATGACCAAGCTTCTGAGGAAAGGAATTAAGTTCGAATGGACGAATAAATGCAAGGAGAGTTTTCAAATCTTAAAAAAGAAGCTCACCACCGCACTAGTATTGGCTTTACCTTCAGGTCACAGTGGTTTTATGGTCTACTCAGACGCATTAGGTACTGGATTGGGATGTGTTTTAATGCAAAATTGTAAGGTGATAGCATATGCCTCTCGCCAATTAAAGATTCATGAACGAAACTATCCAACCCATGATCTCGAATTGGCAGCCGTAGTGTTCGCTTTGAAAATATGATGACATTACCTGTATGAGAAACAATTCGAGGTATTTACTGATCATAAAAGTCTCAAGTATCTGTTCTCCTAGAAAGAGCTGAATATGCGACAACGACGATGGTTGGAGTTTAAAAAAGATTACGATTTTACCATTTCCTATCACCCAGGAAAGGCAAATGTGGTAGCTGAATCTCTCAGTCGCAAAGCTGGTTGCAGTTTGTCCAGTCTATTGACAAAAGGGTGGAATTTGGTGGAGGAATTCATTGATTGAAAATCGTTCGCAGATGTCATGGGAAGTATCAAGTTATCTAAATTATCTGCTCATCCGGAGATCCTTACAAAAATTATTAAAGGTCACAAAGAGGATCCCCAGTATAAAAAACTGAAGTCACTAGCCCAACAAGAAAATTCACACTTCTCACTCAAAGAAGATGGCAGTATATGGATGCAAAAGCGACTTTGGGTCCCTAGTGATCCCAAGTTGAAAGAAGAACTATTGGGTGAAGCACATAAGTCCAAGTACACCATACACCCAGGGGGCACAAAAATGTTTAAAGATTTATAATGAGGGTATTGGTGGAATGAAATGAAGCGTGAGGTCGCAAGTTTTGTCTCGAAGTGTTTGACTTGTCAACAAGTCAAGGTGGAACATCAGAAGCCTGGCGGAATGATGCAGCAAATGGAGATTCCCCAGTGGAAATGTGAAAAAATCACCATGGACTTCGTGGTGGGTTTGCCCAAAACACGGAAACAACATGAAGCTATATGGGTAATAATGAATCGACTGACCAAATTGGCTGACTTTCTACCCATACGAATAAATCAATCCCTCAAGAGCTTAACAGACTTATACATCAGGGAGGTTGTTAGACTGCATGGAGTACCAGTCTCTATTATATCAGATCGAGATCCTCGCTTTACTTCTCGGTTTTGGGGTCAGTTGCAACAGGCCTTGGGTGCAAAACTGAAGCTGAGTACCGCTTTTCATCCTCACGGACAATCAGAGAGGACTATCCAGACGCTAGAAGATATGCTGCGAGCATGTATGCTGGATTGGAAAGGTGAGTGAGACAAGCATGTTGTTTTAGCCGAATACGCTTACAATAATAGTTACCATGTGAGTATCGGCATGGCTCCTTTCGTAGCTCTGTACGGAAGACCCTGTAGATCACCTGTGTATTGGGATGAAATTGGTGAACGATCGGTAGAATCACCAATCATGTTACAACATTATACCCAACAGATCAAGATGATAAAAGATAGACTGCTCACAACCCAGAGTCGACAAAAGAGTTATGCAGATCAGAGGTGCAGGGAGCTCACTTTTGATGTGGGAGATCGGGTCTTTGTGAAGGTATCACCCATCAAAAGTGTGTTTCGTTTTGGTAAGAAAGGAAAATTGAGTTTCAGATATGTCGGACCTTTTGAGATTTTGGAACGGATTGGAGAAACGGCCTATCGAATAGCCCTACCTCCCCAATATGCTCAGATACATAACGTATTCCATGTATCTATGTTAAGGAAATATTTGCAAGATCTGTCACATGTCATTTAGTATAAGGACGTAGATATAAGGGAAGACCTAACAATGGAAGAAAAACCAGTGGAGATATTGGAACGAAGCGAGCGAGTCTTGAGATCAAAGACCATTCCTCTCGTCAAGGTGAGATGACAACACCATGGCATTGATGAAAGCACGTGGGAACTAGAGGCTAATATGCGGGAGAATTACCCCAATCTTTTCGAGTAAGCACCTACAGGTAAATTTCGAGGACGAAATTCTTTTTAGGAGGAAAGGATGTAATAACCGCAAATTTTATGCAGTACATAGAAATTATATATATATATATATATATATATATATATATATATATATATTTAATTAACATGAATTGGGCCTAGGATCCGTTACCCAGATCCAAAAGAAAGATATATGTGCGTATTAAAGTATTTATATAATAGTAATACTAAATAAATAAATAACTAATTATTATTATTATAAACTTTTCAAATCCACCGTTGGACCCAAGTGGATTCAACCCCTGGATCCACTGTTATTCACGCGACCCGGATCCAAATCGTGATCGGATCCAGCATCGCGGGTCGTGGTTCGGACCCAGACCCGGCCCACACCCTGTAAAGCTTTAATACAGGGAGGGATTAAAAGGGGGCAACCCGATATGGGTTGCTCGATAAGCATAAGAAGGGGGAAAAACCCCTCCCCCTATATATCGAGTGTTAGGGTTCAGTTGAACCCTAACACGTCAAGAGATGGGGAGGTGGGGGAGCACACCGCAGCCGCCGAGAAGGGGTAGGGCTTCCTTCCTTTTCGGGAGGCCACCCTCCTACAAAGGGGGACCCCCGAACCCCTCTTCCTCCCTCTCTCGCTATCTCTTTTCCCTCTCTCACTCTCATCGGCCTCTCTATCCTTCGGATCGCCCTCCGAGCTTCGGCCTATAGCTCGGAGCCTTGCCGGGAGAAGCCGACCTCTCCAGTGGTGGTGCTGTCAAGGTCGGCCGACCCTCCCTCGTGGTTGCCGCAACCCCTTCACCGGAAAATGGTAGGAGTTCAGTACTTTTATTGTTCGGTGTTGAGTGCATCCGGGAATGTTGGGTCGATCAAGAAAGAAAACTTGTTATCGCATAAATTAGGGGTTTCCGATGACTGCGTTCAATCATTTCAGATTTGGGGGTTTTTCAATCTTAGCGTGGAATAAACTCAGATTTTTGAGTTTTCTAGCTCAATCTTATGTTAAAGAAAGTCAGCTTTCTGAATGTATATAAACTTATAATCGTGGAGTTCGTTTCTTTTCATGTTGGTCATTAGATTCTGTTTCCATCGTTTTTGCATTTGCAGATTTTGATTTCAAAAAAAATAAAATAAAATTAAGGGTAATCGGCTATATTTATAACAATTGTTAAAATATGAAATTTTGGGTCTTAGTATCTCCAACAGCCATCTTATCGTTGATCATAAAAATGAAATTTCTGTTGGAGGTTGATTTGCCGGTAGGAACATCGAGTTTTGCTTGAATTAGTGTAATTTTTATTACTTTCTTGACTATAGCAGCACCTTATGGTCGAAAAGTAACATATTGATTATATTATGATGTGTTGATGCAAAAACTGGAATTTTTGTTTGGCTGCTTTCATGAAATTATGATTTTTTTCCATTACGCAATGGCTATATTTTGCCCAGTTGTACAGAGAAACACATAGCTAGAATGTTTCTTTAGGTCTGGTTGTTGAAATGAGGTTTCACTGTAACCTGCTTAAGATTCATACTTTTAATGAGATCTCTAGACCGAATAGTTATGCACAAATTCATAGACTCATACAATCAAGCTAGGAAATGAGTATATCAGCAAACGTATGCATAGTAACTGGTATATTAAATTGATGTTTAGTCACACATTAAGCTGCATGCAAATTTGGTGTTCAACTGCATAGTAATTTAAATTGATGTTTAGTTGCATATTAAACTGCATAGTAACTTGTAAATTTAAATTGATGTTTAGTTGCATATTAAGCTGCATAGTAACTTGTAAATTTAAATTGATGTTTAGTTGCATGCAAATTTGGTGTTCAACTCCATAGTAACTTGTAAATTTAAATTGATGTTTAGTTGCATATTAAGCTGCACAGTAACTTGTAAATTTAAATTGATGTTTAGTTGCATATTAAGCTGCATGCAAATTTGGTGTTCACTGCATAGTAACTTGTAAGTTAAATTGATATTTAGTTGCATATTAAGCTGCATAATTTATGATTTTCAATTGCATATTCCTTAAAATGTCTCAATGCCCATTACGTGTACTTCATGTAGAAGGTTCAAATGGCCATTAAGATGCTTATTCTCCAATGTTCATATGCATGTTAAACTGCATATTTTTCTGAAGTACTATTGTCAGACCCTACATATTTGCTGAAAGTATCAAATAAGCTGTGTATCTTGTGGAATGTTCAAATGAGAGTGTATTGGGAGAAATGTATATAGTAGTATTACCAAATCTCAGGGACTACACTGCATGCTAAAAAAAAAAGACACCAACAATGTCTTTGCTTGTTGGCAGAGCTTTTAATACATGCCACCCCTTTTATACATGGAGGTGTTGTGGTAATTTGCTATTAAAGAATAAATAAATAATAATAATAATGATTTGATAACTGAATCTATGGGTTGGTTTGTTGTGGACATATGAATGTCCAGCCAGTGTATCGAGGGTCTTGCATATGCATCGAAGTTATGATGTGAATCCACATGAAAATGAAAATATAATATTGTTGCTTGACTGTGTTAAAGGCACCAGAGCACTTTGGGTGGGTTATGCAATCAATATGACAAAGGATTGAGATTGTTCTATACCCTTGGTAAATTGACTAAGGTTGGGAATTCTACTGTTGTGGTAGTAGAAGGAAGTTAGGGAAATGCTCTGTACTTCGAGAAATAAATTAAATGAAAAGATTAACCCACTCAGATTCGGGCTTACCTTGGAGAGGGTAGGTGGTACAAAACTTCGGGGATATGTGTTTATTGTTCGAGCATAAAGCGACTCGTTGGTCTCAGTCCTCGGAGTTGGGGGACTCGGACTACCAATATGTCCTAGGTGGTAGCTATTTGTTCTTCTGCAGAAGTTAGGGATGCATCCTGTTTTGGTTTTGGCCTTTGGGAGTTTCTCTCGGTCACTGGCCGGTCCCTTGGGATTTCAGTCACAGTTAGAATATTCGGGTTAATAAAACAACTTTGAATAATATACCTCTGAACGTTCTTTTCCGTGATGGTTGCCTCGGCCCGTGTGTACCCGCGAGATAAGAAAAGATAAACATCAATTAGAACATTTTAGGTATTACAGTGAGTAGAGTTACTAGGGAGACATGTTTATCTTCTTTCAGCATGTTCTGAGCTTCTGATAAAATGACATCCTGAAATGTGTAGATATAAGATAATCAAATTCTTATTGGGATTGCTACATGAATGTTATGCATGACTGTTATTGTTGTTGCAGAATATGCTTTAATTGCTTAATGACTTACTTGCTTAATTGTTGTCTTTGCACAAAATATTTTAATTGCTTAATTATAACTGCTGTATAATCTGTTTGCCTGCTTAGATATATGTTTGTTACTGTTGTTTCATAGTCTTCTTTGTGTGATTCTTAATAGGCTGGAAATTCACACACGACAACCACATCACATACTAGATTCATGACATACCTGCATTAAGAGTACTGTTTTTCCTACTTAGACGTGGTAGTCTAATTCCTATAATTTTTATCATTTTCAGGCAAAGAGTAGTTCTATGAGCGACGCAGCATGAGGCGCTGACCAAAACTTGATCTACTTGTTCCCTGGCGATCCTACTCGCTTTCAGATTGGAATCTTTGTTTGAGACTCATAATGTGAAAACTCTGATGTTGGATTATATTATTATTGAAATAAAAATAAATGGTGTGGTTTGCTTTTACCTTCCTGTATCATTCTGAAATGCTTAACTCTGGAATTATTAGTTGTTTCCGCTTTATAAAAAAAAAATCCTCAAAAAAATCTGGGTTAAAATTTCGGGGCGTTACATGGTGGATGGTACATCCCTGAGTGACCAGTCGATTTCACGACACGTTTAAGGAGCAAAGGTGTTCTTTGACCTTCAGTCACTCAGAGTTAGGGAGGTCGAGGTAACCTATTAAGGTGCCTCATCTACTGCAGTAGTGTGGATTGCAATCCATCGCCTATGCAAGGCTTTCTCTCAGCTACGAGCCGCCTGCATGAGGTTTACTCAGTCTATAGGTACTTCGGTTATCACATAACATAGAATAATAAACGTCGACGATATTTTTCATAAAATGTGAAGTTCATTCGTGTACCCGAAGAAGTGATCAAGACAAAACAAGTAAACTAACTTGCTAACTACTGATTTAAGAATAAATGCTTATGTTGTAGTTTAATTTCCTTATTGGTTAACTGGTGAGTTGTTTAGATGCTTAAATTCATTGTTTTGTTTATTTTTTATTACTTGTTATTGTTGCACTTAATTAACTATTTAAAATGTTTTTAATTGTTCCATCATGCTAAAATTACTTATGTCGATATGATAATTAGCCTTGTTAATATTTGCATCAATGTCATTACTGCTTTGTTTTTCCTAAATGTATGGTTGAAGACAAAGTTGTTAAATGTGATGAGGCGAAGTGAGGCGTTGAGCATGTTATGAAGCGAGGCGTTACGCCTCGAGGCGTTAAAGTGTAAGCTTCATGATCAGAATAATAAAATATATAATATTAATAAAATAATGAAAAATTTAAATAAGAACTACTAATTTGCTATTAGTTATTTTAGTACAAAATCATAAGAAAATAAAATAAAGATTCATCACCGATCTCTGCGTCTGCCATTAACTGAACACACCAGATCCATATCCAAATCTGACTTTTGTGTACAAGATCCCAACCCAAATCCATATCCAAAATTGTCTTCTAGACACGCGACCATCGTGTCCTTGTGACAAAATTCTCAAAGTATTAGGAGGTCATAAAGGTCATCTTATGAACAAATGAAATATAAAAAGGCTAAAAGAAATATCAACGCTTCAGGTACTGAGTGTGCGCCTCAGTACCTTGAGCGTGCGCCTCGCTTGTGAGGCGTACACCTCTCACAACACTAGTTGAAGATATCACCTCACAAACTCGCAAGAGTACTGACCCCGTTTCATGGGGATACCGGTGATGACTGCTAGGGTGTGATCGCAACGACTGCGCGACAGAGGCTTTGGACCCACACTTTGGACTTACGAGGTCTTGGCAGTTGTTTTGAGAAATCCTCAATTTTGTTTTGAGAGACCCTTTTGTAAATGAGTTGATGTATACCTTTGGTCTCACTTTATAAATCGAATGTGGAATGAAATGTTTCCTTTTGTTGATCATTCTGTAACTCGCTCAAATTTTCCAACTAATTTCCCTTATGGGTTTTTCCGCTTTCATAATGTTTTCAAAAAAAAAAAATCTTCTAAAAATCTAAGGATTTTACAAGTTGGGATTTTGGGGCATTACAAAAGTAATCTTATACAACATTTTTCTTGTATATCTAGCCTATGTTTCATTTTTATTTTATATAGGGTACCAGCTTTTCTCTGAATTGAGAACTAGATCCAAAAGAACATTTCCTGGCAAGTGAGTGATTGGGCCTGATTACTTTACAAAGTACTAAGGCCACACAAAACACAAAAAATTACTATCCATGCAAGGATTTTCTATGTAAAGTACAAACATGGAAGATTGCTATGTCATTTTTTGTGTTTTGTGGTAAAGTACTCAGGCCTGAACAATAGATCTGTTTTGCCAAAAAAAATCACAGACTACACATTGGCAGACCTTCAATTGAAAAAACCTCGAGTTCCTCTTTGCTTTATAGAGAGTAGTACATCAAGCTTTCATCCTGCAATAAGGGACACCCACTATGGGTTTTGAACCGTGTTGATCCAATCTTTGGTAAGAAATTATAGTGACCCCTAACCAGAAAGTTGGAGTCCTTGAGAGCAACTTACATACTTTTATCAATCATTGCGAGTGTCACGGGCCTACTTCTTTAATAGGCTAGTGCAGCGCGACGGTCCTTCCTTACTGTCACAAGTCGTTCAGTCGCTCGCTTCCGTCTCTACCAGGCTATAACATCTCCATCAAGTAGAGTTGTTATTGCATTTACCCTAAGGTCCTCGGCCAATACATTTCTGAATGTCCAAGTAGTCTTCCACCCGAGATAGAAAGTTTTCTATGACTTTGCTATCTTTGGAACCATTGAATTTAGCTGGTCTCAGTACATTTATCTTTGCTAGCCTATCATCATTTTTACCATTGAGAGTAACTGTCCACTGTAGAGTGTGGTTTTTCAATTGAATCTCCTCAACTTCAATTCGCAGGCTTTCTCCTCGGCCTCGATAATTGCCTTTCCTTTGGTGCTCTGTAAGTTGTAATGGTGCGCCACGATGTCATGTTCACAAATTGCAGTTTGTCAATGCGTCTCTTGACACTGACTCCTGAGTCCCTTTTCCAGCTCGAGAACGGGCTCTAGTACCACTTGTCACAAGCTTATTGTCACGGGATTATTGAAGAAGTAGGCCTATGACAACTAGTAAGTCCATTTATTATTCATTGTTAGTTTTTTTTTTTGATGACAAAAAACTAGGGACGACAGTGGATTGGGGTGGGGGACAAGGTCTCCACCTCCGCCCTGTCTCAAAATCCTACCCTCCATTCCCTCCTCCATCTCGCATTGGTTTTGATTTTAACCTTTTATCCTTGCCTCCATCCCTGTTTCATGTCCTTCATCTCTGGTCTAAACGAGACGAGGTGGGACGGGTCACGTTTCCCCTTGGTTTACTGCCATCTCTAAAGAAGGATTCGGGACGGGACCGGGCGGGGCAAGGCAGGGATCGAAGACGGGGACGGGTGGGGTGGGGGAAAGCATAAGTCCATCCCTGCATGGGTTTTAATTTTAATCACCGTCCTTGCCTCCATGCGTGTTTCATGTCCTCCATTCCCAATCTAAACGGGTGAGGCAGGACGGTGCCTCATTTCCTACTATCCCTACGAGAAACCCTCGCTTAGAATCGGTTCATTAAATCGGCCTGGCCCACGGGTACCAGTCCTAATCCTAAATATTATAAAAGCAAAAGTAAGGGTTTCAAGTGCAAAAAATTAGATGCTTTATAACTTTTTTTCAGTTGACATCTTGTCATGTTAGTTGAAAATGTAATTAGAAATTAGAAATTAGAAATCTATACGGGCATTTGCATAGAGCTTTCATAAAAAAGAAGTGTCACTTTCATGGCACTTCTGTAAATTATTAAATTTTTTGAATAGGAAAGTGGAAAAAAAATAGAAACTTACCTTCTTAATAAATAGAGAGTTACATGTTTTAGGGTGTGCCCATTCGTAGTCTCCCGTGTATGGAAGAAAGATGGTTAGAATCAATGTTGTCAGTATAGGCCGATAAGTATAGTATCGCCAGAAAAGCCATATGATACTGACCTGAATCGGTTATTTTTCAATAAATATAAAAATATTTTAAATTTAAAATTTTATTATTATTTTAATGTCTTTAACACGTAAAGTTTTACGTTTTGATTGACACGTAATATTTTTTAAATTATTTTTTGGCTGATTCAAAACGATTCACTTGAGAATCAGTATCGACTGATTCACCTGAATCATTGGCCAAACAATACATGTCCGATTCTAATACTGACAACATTGTCTAGAATTTCATACCTAAAACATGTGGTGGCACGTTTCTTTCTTCTCAAGTTTCTCATAATTAGCTAACCTCCTTGGTTAACCCCATTCTTAATTTTATCTCTCTCTTAATTTTCTCTCTCTCTCTCTCTCTCTCTCTTAAATGTTTTAAATTTTTTAAAACCCCCACATCCACCCCCTCTTTAAACTGCATATGTATTGTGTTTTCATAATAGAAACCATAACCCTATAAAATTTGAACTATTTGGATCTTGGATCAAATTTTTATGAACATGATATTTCAGGTCTAAAACAAGATAGAATTGACTTGCAATGTGGTTTTGACCCACAAGATGTCATTTTTTACTTTTTTTTTCAAAAGGTCAAATATTATTGAATGTGTTAGCTTCCAAAAGAAATAAACTTTAGTCAAAATCGACGCTCAGGAAATGTTTTATGACCAAAATAGTAAAGTCTATCCAAAACAAACCCTAATTTTCAGTTGGGCCCCACTTGAAATGCATTTTTTGTCAGTCAAATTACTTTTTTGTGTATTGAGTTTAAAATAAGAAAAATTTGTTATCTTTCAAATAAAAAATATTTCACATTAAAATGAGTTATATTTTGGGAGTTATAATAAAAACAACCAAAGTTGTTCAGAACCTAATATTTTAAACCAAATTCACCAAAGAAAATATGCCTAGACTAAAAAACTAACATAAATTATGGATTTTTCAGTTTAGGCCTTTAAAAACATTAAGACGAGCCTAGTAATCTTGCCAAAACTCCTTTTTTTTCTTTCCTAAGCAAACCCCCTTAGGATCAGTTATGCAATCCCAACTAATCAAAAGTTGACACCTCAAACATTCAGCCAATCAGATTCAAGCTATTGTGCAACAGCTGAATCAAGATATTTTAACCCAAAATACTATTTATCTAAGTTCTGATCCACCTAAAAAAACAATAAATAAGAGCCTACCCTCATTATTTCAGCATCTAGAACTAGAGTAAGAACAACCTTCCTCAATGAAGACCCAACTTAGCCGAGGTGCCCCCACTCTGCTCTAGCCTACTGAGCATACCTGATTTAGTTCTAGGTCCATAGTCTTAGCCCACAGGATCCACTATGCCGAACCCATATTCATAGAGCTTCGGCCCGGCGAAAGCTCTGTCTAATTCACCCTGGGCTCGCCAAGTCATTTACAAGGGCTACATAAGCCCATGGTGAGTTCTTCTCCCTTTTTTTTTATTTTCATTTATTTCCTCATTTATTGTGATTTATTGTTTCAAGTTTTGGTGGTATCTAGCACCACCAAGGTCTCACTTTCTCATTTTCAAAAAGTTAAATGAGGTACATGCAACCCAAATACATGAAGATCTAATATGAGGAGCTATGATCATATTGAAATTGATCTATTGCCACTTGGAGAGGAAAGAATATCAACTTGTAGGCAAAGCACTCTTATTTTTACAAACTCATTTTCAAAATCTTATTTATCTTTTTAAAACTCCATTTTTGGTTGAAAATCAACATGTCCATGGTTTTAGCATGCTCTTTTTGCACAAAAACCAAGAAAATAGCCTTACTGTCCCAATTGTTTTATGACCAATCCTCATTGGCGAGGGGATATCTCAGCTTTCAGAATATTGTCTTTGGGTGGTTTTTTTTTCTAAAATCTGAGATTTCCCTCTAGAACTTTTTTTTTTGGTGTTTACAAAAAAAAAAATCTAAACCCTTTATATTGGCACCAAAGTCCGGCCTATTATTTTTTGGATGTGTTCAGCAGATGCTATATCTTTTTCTTAGGGAATAAGTTCCCCAAACATTTTTTTTTTAAATCTAAAATCTATATTTGGAACTTTTATTTTTGTTATTTCTTTTTGTTTCTGTGTTTTTGGTCTCAAAATCTATGTCCCAAATAGGGAAACAGATTCCCGAAACCCATAAAAGACCCTCTTTTCCATAGTTTTCCAATTCTTCTATGTTTTAGCTTGGAAACCCTGGTTTCAACTTTCAAGGCTATTTTCAGCATTAGGCTTAGGTTAGAAAGCCTAGGTTAGTTGTGTTTACGTGCTTCATGCTTAGTCTAATTTTTTCCTGCTTTGTTTGTTAAGAACTTAGAAAACCTTTGGGGAATTTTTTGGTACATAGTTTCTTAGAAAAATCTAGACCTCCAAAAAGTTAGGAAAATCATCTTGCTTGAGCCATTTTTTACACAGTATTTGCTTTCTCTCTATGGATATATCTTTCTTAGGAATTTTCTTTTAGAACCCTCTCTTGCGTGCGAGTCTTTTTAAAACCCAATCAAGTCTCATCATTTTGGATCTTCAGATTCTTGCGTACCAAGAACAAAAGTTTAATTAGGTATATTTGGATAATGTTTTTTCAATAAAAAATATAATTTTTTACCTTGAATATTTATAAAAATCTTAAACCGTTGATTTTTAAATCTTATACAAACCCACATGTGTATTGAAATTGGATGATCCAAGAGTCAATTTTCATAAAATCAAGCATGTAGAACATATTTGCATGGTTAGATTTAAGAAAAACATGAAAAAACCCTTAAAAAACCCAATTAACTTGGTGGTAGCTGCTAACCATTTTTCTAGCTAACTACCCAACTAATCTATTTTTTGAATGAGTTTTTCATGTTTTCCTTAAATTAGATTATACAGATGTGTTCAACATGGTCAATTTAATATGGAATGACACTTGAATTGTACATTCTTTATAGAAACATAACTTTTTAACCTTTAAATATTTATGAAAATCTTAGATTGTCGGTTTTCAGACCTTATAAAAACATATGTGCATAGCATAATCATATGATCCAGGAGTAGATTCTTATAAAATAAAGCATGTAGAACACATCTATGTGGACAGACGGAAGGAAACATAGAAAAACCTTTAAAAAGCCTAACTACTTCTTTGGCTAACCACCAAACTTTCCAGGCATTTCAAAGGTTTTTATCCATGTTTTCCTTTAATCTAACGGTACAAATGTGTTCTACATGCTTAACTTTATAGGAATCAACTCTTGGATCATCCAATTCCGATATGCACATAAGTTTTTATAAGGTTTGAAAATTGATAATCTAAGATTTTTATAAATATTCAAGGCTTAAAAAATCATGTTTTTTATTGAAAAGACACGATTCAAGTATCATTCCCTATTAAATTGGTCATATCGAACACATTGTATTATCGAGTTTTGAAGGTTTCTCATGTTTTCCTTAAGTCTGACCAAACCGATGTATTCGACATCGTCAATTTACTAGGAAACGACACAATCATATTTTTGATAAAAAAACATGAATGTTTAAGCCTTAAATATTTATAAAATTTTAAACCTTCGATTTTTAAACTTTATAAAAACCTACCTGAATATTGGAAATCAAAAGTTTTTTTTTTAATTTATAGCCTGAAGAAACTGCACCCGACATGAAGATCATCAGGTTGTGTTGGCTCAGCCTACCATACCTACGATTGTCATGTCAACAACGTAAAATTCTGAGGCTAGGACCCTTGTACCTTAGGCCTATGCTATGTGCTGGCTTGCATAGAGGGGCGACACCCATGAGAATCTAACCTTGACTGCCCGTCCAGCAGCAAAGGCCCCTTGCACCACTAGGCCAACCCCCTTTGGGGGCAATCAAGAGTTAATTCCTATAAAATTAATCATGTAAAACACATTTATAGAAAACATGAAAACAACCTTTGAAAAGCCTAGTTAGCGAGCAATTAGCAGCTACTACTAACCACTTTTCTAGCTAACTGCTTAGCTAACTAGAGATGTGTTCAACATGGTCAATTTACTAGGGAATGACAATTGGATCATATTTTTTTGATAAAAAAATATGATTTTTTAAACCTTAGATATTTATAAAAATCTTAAACCATCAATTTTTTAAACTTTATAAAAACCTAATTGTGTATCAAAATCGGATTATCCAAGAGTCATTCCTATAAAACCAAGCATGTCAAAATAGGATTATCCAACACATTTGTACAATCATATTTAAGGAAAAACATGAAAAAATCCCTTGAAAAGTCCGATTAGCTAGAAAAGTGGTTAGCTCCAAGTATAAATCCAATTAGCTCCCAATTCGCTATGAGATCCAATTCAAACTTGGAATGAGAGACACCTCACTAGGTATAGATCCAATTAGCTCCCAATCACTATCAGATATAAATTCATGTTTAATATCATGTCAAATAATTCAAGATTTTTATCGGATATGGATCCAGCTTACCAAATCCTGTTGAAGGGATTCGGGTGGTTATAATATCCAATGTCCAAACCGACATATACCCATTGATCTGCATGGATGGGGTTGCATTTACATGACATCACTTAGGCCCTATGTCGCAAAGTCACAGATACGACCCGACACGTGATGCAGGTTCAACACACACATTTGCAAATTGTTTGAAAGTTAGGACACGAGGATGTCATTTTTAAATTTTAATAAATGAATTTTTTGATATTTTAATATTAAAGATATATTTTTATTTAAATATTATTAAAATATTAAAATATTAAAATATTAAAATATTAAAATATTAAAATAATGTTCATAAATGTCAGTGTCGTTGTCAGCACGTCCGGTTACGTCACCAGCCAAAATAACGTGTCCATGTGACAAAGCTTCGACCCATTGTTAAAGGGCAAACCAGTCATTTCATAAAACATAAAAAAACGAGGAAAGAAATAAAAGAAAAGGAAAGCGTATCAAGGTCAATGGCATGGAGATGGGAGTCAACGTACATTCCCGTCCTTGACCGAGGGCAGAGAGCAACAGCTGGTGGTTCTCGACGGTCAATATTCCAGAGGGCGACCTAATTGACGGCCAGGATCTCCCTTAGAGGCTGAGAGTATTCACGACAGAGTGCCGTTTGAGTTCAAACTTTCCCCACTAACGGCGACCGTCACTAGCCGTTAAGTTCCCGCTCCATCCCGAGGGCGCGAGCCTAACGGCTTCTAACGGCGCCGTTAGCGAAATAGACGTTTCCACATTCATCTCACACACAACGTCTCTCTCCCTCCCTCTCTCTCAAGGGTTAGGGTTTCCTACCTTCGTCTCCCGCCAAATTTCCCGAGATCCCCCGACGGTGGGAACTCTCTCTCTCTCTCTCTCAGGGGATGGAGTTTCCTTTTTTCTCTTGTTTTTTTTCCTTATCGTGTGAAGTGGGATTCGTGGAGTTTCGGATGGGAAAGATCTGAATCGAGCGTCGTTTTGGCGTTCAAGATCGGTTCTCGATCGAGGGGTTCGATGTGTTTCTAGTGTTTCGGAAGTGGGTTGAGTTTCTTTGGGGGATTCTGGGATGACCGTGGATTCCCTAGGAGGGGCGATGGAGACGCTGGAGAAGGAGCTCGAGTGCGTCGAGAACGAGCAGCCCGCGGCGGTCTCTCTCTCGTCCGATTCCAATCTTCACTCGAGCCCGGGGGCGGCATCTCCGTCACATCGGTATGGGATTCGCTTCTTCCTATGCGCTTTGGCTGTTATGGATTGGTGTTTTTGCGGAATATCATGGTGGTTGTTTACTTGGTTCTATTTAGTTTGCGTTTTTTTATGTTTTTTCATGGTTTGGGGATGCTTAATTTCGTGCTGTTTCGATGGTATGCGAGTTGATTTTGATTGTGTGATCGGGTGAGGCCGCGGAAAGTATGGGTGTGACATTGCTTGTTGTGTGTTGAATGAATAGTCTTGGGTCGATGTGGTTGGTTGCTAAAATTGCTTTGGGTTTGCTCATGGTAGCTGGTTCGGGTTTTTGTGGGTATTCAGAATATTCTTTTATTGGTTTTTTTTGTTGCATGACTTGTTTTATTGTTGTTGGGATAGTCATGATTCATCACATAACTCTTTCCATGTGAGTATGATTTTATCTTTGTAGCTGGTTGGGATTTCTGTATGTTAATGATAGTTGGATTCCATGTTAGCTGTGGCATGATTAGACACTGGTTGGGAGGAAAAAAGAAATAAGATCAATAATGTTGGCTAACCTCCTAACTTTTTCGGTAAAAGGAAGAAAAAGCAAATAAAAAAAGTGGAGCAACACAGAGGGGTTTCTTGCATGTCTTTTTCTAGTAGAATCTAAAAAGAGTTCGACTATCATTTTTCTTTTATTTTTGTTTTTTGGTTATTTGTTTTGAGTTTTTCATTGGTTAATTAATTATTTTCCCTTGTAACCCGTCTTACATGACATTTTAGTCAATTTTTTGTGCTTTATGTAACGACCCCAACTCATACCTGTTAAAAATGCATTTTTTTTTAAAACCATTTCCGAAATATTCCAAGAGACCTGCAGCCTTTACCGTTCCACTCACAATTGGATAACCAACCAAACCACTAGAGATCTTACATTTATCATCTACATCATAACAAGCCAAATGTTATTAATTAGGTAAGAAATAGTCTCGAGACAATTGCATAAGAAATATCAGATTGCACGAACAATTAAATGTAAAGAAAAAGTAAAGACAAGTAAAGCCACACTGTCCTTCTGTGAAGCTGTCTAGCAAACGTGCAACACTCATAACTTTTTTAAAAGCGAGTCGCTTCACTGATCCCCTGTGGCTTCGAAAACCACAAAAGTATGAGTGTCAGAAATCCGAGAAATTTTGTGTACGAATCCCTCTAATGAAATAAATGAGCATAAAAAATATAAATAAAAATTCATGCAATAATTTAGAAGAAATGCATTTATGACAAATCAATAATTTAGGCAAACATGTAATTAACATGAAACAATTGCTAAACAAGAGGAAACATCTTATATCAAAAGAGAACATTAACCGAGCATTAAAGATATGCTATTATGCGAAAGAAAATACATATCATGCATTCATCCATATATCATAAGTAAATATGCATGATCTAATGCATAACAGAAATATGCATGACTTTAGCGCAATGCATGAGTAAATTATTATATTTTATTAGAGTTTTCTTTTCATATGCATGTCTTTATTAAATGCACACAATTAAGTTTCTCTTTTTAATTACCGTTTTCGCGGATACACCAAATGTATAAAAATTTTCGAGGTTAATTAGGGTTCCCAAGGTAACTTAGCACACAAGTTGTATTTTATTACTGGGTTCCAAACGTAGCCCTCGACCGAATAACCTTCGGACCATTAGACCTCCACATTTAATGTCGGGACAATAAAGACCTCCACATCCAATAGTGTCACTTTCTTGATATACTAAAACAACAATTGTGTCTACACACCACCATCAGGTAAAGTGGCGAACTCTCCCTAAAACCGTGGCCAGGAGAAAGAATCTCAATATCGGGTTCAGGAGTAATCAATAATGCACATGGAGTTTTTGTATCCTCGTGGTCCCCCAAAACGGAAACTCTAAGATTCTCATTCTAACGATGGGAGATCTCAGAACGTATATTACACTATTCTTTTATCTTTATTTATTTATTAATAATCAATTCTTTAATTTGCAAATCAATATGCAAACAAAAGCACAAGCTCACATATTCTCCTGCGAGAACCATGACGAGACCACCGCCCGTGGAAAAGCATAGAACAGTGCAACAATATTAATGTGATTTTTGCGATACATTAAAATAAATAAAGAAGGAGCAAACCAAAGCTCAAGGCTCACCAGGCCTACGATGATTCATTTTGATCATCGATGCATCATATGCAAAAACCATGATAACATGCCAAATATGCAATGAGGTCAACATGATTTCCAATACACATTCATGTGTGTCAATTAAACGATGTGCATGAGCTACCACATCCATATGCATGTGTTCACTATTCATGTGCATGTGCTTTTATGAAATCCTTCCACATACATGCATTCACTCATGAATCATCTCAATTTGGACAGGTGAACAATTCATGCATTTATGTACATGTGAAACACACATTAGTTCATGTATATGCATTTGAAACAAACTTCATATAGTACGATGCTTAAACATGTCACATCAAGTGAAAGCATATAAACAATTCCAACCTTAACATGTATTGAAATCGAGGTACATGTACATAACATATACTTGAAACTTAACATGCATCTTGAAATTCAAGTTCCGGATTTCAAACGAGCCACATGCTAAAATACATATTCTTGAAGTAGGCCTATCGGGCCAAACCGACCCCGTCGGCTGGGGTTCCAACCCCACCCAGCTGAACCCAATCAGTTGGGTGTAGCAAGCCACCCACCTACTACACAAGCTTTGACTCTTTTTTTTCTTTTTACAAGTGCAGCCCCACCTCTTAGGCCTGACAAAACAGGCCAGCTGAATCCAGTTCAGCTGGACCTGTCAGGCCCGATGGGTTGGGTCAGATCTGGCCAGCTTGACCAGTCGAGTAGGGCTCGACTGGTCTGTCGGCCAGACTGCAAGGCTCCACTAAAAGAAGACTTTATGATGATGCCGCTGCCTACAATGGCATGTGCAAAAATTTTCCAATAAGGGTTCTAATTGAGATTCAGCTCCTTCTATTTCTGTACAATACATTTAGTGGTTATTCGAACTATTAATCTGAATGCCTGTGGTATAATTTACGTTTTGACTTCTTTATGTCAGCTTGATATTTGTACTTGTATTCACTGTTTGAGATGTACGTAGATAGATAAAATGCTTATCTACCCTCACTGATGATAGGGTTATTGTAAATTACAGGTTGCAAGGTGTTGTACACAGTGAAAAGCGCCTGTACTTCTTTTTTTTTTTCTTGCTTGCTGCCCAGCCGAGTGGCTCGGCTGGGCTCCAACCGCCTAACAGGTTGGGCCAGCTGAATGGGTTCAGCTGGGCCTGCGGCCTGTCAAGAAGTGGCCCCACCTGGTCACGCCTGGCCAGGCATGCACTCAGCCAGCCGACTGGCTGGCCTGGCAGGACCAAGGCCTGCCCAGCCGAGCCTAGCTCAGCTGGTTGCCAGGCACCCAGCTAAAACCGGGCTGTTATATATATATATATATATATTAATCTGCCCAATCCAAACGGATGGACCCAGCATGGTCTGTCAGCACATACCATATGCTGCCATATCTATCCCTTGCCAAAGAACAGCTCATACACAACATCAAATAGCATAATTCAGCCGTTTTGATAACCAGCTTAAAATACAATTCCAGTTTAGGTTGAAATTCATCATGTTAACGTGAACAGTTCATAGCACAACAGGCATAGCTAACCCTTTATTATACCCATCATGTATAGCATTCAAGTAAACATTGAAAGCAAAATCCTAACCAACCATGATTTCTGCTAAACATGGCAGCAGTACAGCCAAGGTGTGACTAACTTAAGTGCTAAACAGTTCCATGCCAGTCACGTATAAGAGTCCTTATTGTAGAAAAGAAAATCAATGCACGGGGTCCATGATCGTATGAATAGCACCCACACTTGGTAGCCTAGTCTTTAGGGCATGAAACCCAACCCAAAAACCCATAACAAGCTATTTCTTTATCATAAAAGAAATTCTGTTTTAGCACAGAAATAGGCATGTACAGAAATCTGATTTAAAAACAAATGAAAGGAACCATTAATGCACCCATGGAATATACATCTATTTCATGAACAAAAATCAAGTATGCATTGGTTATTGACATGCTCATGCAAACTTCTATGAAACTATACATGCTTACAGAGATTTTCCTTTTTCATAACAACCATACATGCATCCAATAGCATATATATATTGAGCAAAAACGTAGGAATCAAATCCACTATAAAACAAGTACTTAAATACCATCTTTAACATGAAATGAAATTCTGTTTTGGCATGAAAAACACATACATAATTTTATTCTTTTAGTGTGTGTAAAGAACCAAAAACACACATATGAAAGAGGATCCATGGATCCTCATTCATGTATTCTAGAGTGAACATATAGATTCACTCTTTAACTATGGATTTACCCCAAATATTGCATGGAAATCGAATCAACATTCAATTTCTCACTTGATTCAAAAGAGAGAACCCGTACCTTTGCAAAAATTGAAAGAACAAGGAAAAATAATGGTGGATGGTTGGAGAAGAGGGCTCCCCCTTCTTCTTCTTCCTCCTCTCCTTCTCTTTCTTTCCCTCTTTCTTTCTTTTTTTCCGTTCTTTTTTTTTTCTTTGTTTAAGTAGGCTAAAGAGCTCCCCCCCCTTCTCCAGCCCTCTTTAGATGGGCTGGAGAGGGAGAGCTTCCCTCTTGGGCCCTCTCAACTTTCCTTTCTCAAGATTTTTCCGAATCCCTTTTAAAATTTGACTTTTCAAAGTTTCCAAAAATTTGTATTTTTAAGAGTCTTTCTAAACTCAACACTAGCCTTCTTAGGCAAGTACAAAAACTCCATTTATAAGTCTTTAATCAACCCTAATTCAAATTCGGAATTAATAAAAATTAATTAATTAATTCTTAATTACTTAATAATTATCTAAAAGCTTCAAAAAATAACCAAATTAACTTAGGAGGCTTCTTAACCTTATTTAACTCCAAATTAAAGTTTTTTATTAAATTTAAAGCTAGAAAAATGTTGGGCATGGATTTGGATTTGGATCCAGATCCAAGATCCAAATTCATCTCAAAAAATTCAAATAGATTTTGGACTGGACCAAATCCAGATTGATGTATGTCTTGGATAGAGTCTAAATCCATATTAATTTTGATCAAATCCATCGGATCCAGTCCGATCAAAATCTGGATCCGAACCGACAAACTGCTCTTTTTTTGTAAAAACGTGATTTTCGGGCCAACCAAAGCTCAAATTCGAAAAAAGTAAAATAGCGTTGCGCTCATAATTCCGAGACGCATCTAACGACATATTACACGAATATCAAATTCTGAATTTCGCCTAAAAACAACCCAAATTTTGCTTGAATTTAAAGGTAGAAAATAAAACTTTTTATCACGTTTCGATTGGCTCGTTTAGGCCTTGACAATGAGACCTGTGTCAATCTCAGATTCCAAAGCATCGGCCTAATATCGAGGTTCAAAACTTCAAACGATTTTTCTCCCAAACTTAGCCAAATTTTTAAAAAATCTCAAAACGACCAAGAAAATACGTGACATTACACTTTATATTTAAGGAGAATGTAACTCATGTCCTGAGTTGGTAATAAAACAAATTTCAACTTGTGCAAAACGGATATGCAACATTGTCTTGTCCAGATGAAAAATGAGCCAAATTTAGTGCTCCATTTAACTTCTGAATATCCTCTGCCTAATGGGTTTTGAAACCCTAATCTTGATATCATTTGAATAATAAATGTGAAATCACGTCCTCTTCTAGTAGAATCTAATGGGTAACCATATTCTTTTCTGTTTAATTTTGTTTGCGGTTATTTGTTATGATTTTTTCATTGATTAGTTGATTGTTTTCCCTGGTATGCCATCTTGCATGACATTCTAGTCATTTTTTTTATTTTTCTAGAATTTGGAAAGAATGCATCTATTCCACTCTGAATCAGCAGCTGAAGTAATGCACCAATATGAAAAATGAGCCAAATTTGGTTGCTCCATGCAACTTATGAATATCCTATGCCTAATGAGTTTTGGAACCTTAATCATGCTATCATTTGAATGATAATGTGAATTCCATTTTTTCAAAGCTCTCTTCACTTTTTGTCTGACAGTCATTGTGGTCTTAAGTGTCAGATTCCATTTTTTGCAGTTTGATGTCTCTGGTAATGCACTTTTTCTTCCATCTTTTGCAATGTCTTATTGAAGTGTTGATGCCTTTGTTATATGTTCAATTGGTAGTTGTATTTTGTTTCCTGGACTGCAAGAAGTTAGCTATTTATTAGAGCAACTTGTTTTATTGTTGCCTACATAATTTAGGAGGAGTGGACCAATTCGGAGAGCAAAGGGTGGTTGGACACCACAAGAGGTAAGAAAAGTTGCAGTCTCATGCTGTAACTATTACTCAAAAAATTCTCTGTAGACAATAGCTTTTACTTCTGTATAGGCATAATCTTGTTTTTTACATGCAATGATAAGCTACCATGGCTTAAGTTTTTTATTTTTTTTCTTAAGTAACACAATAATTTTCTTTTTTTTCTCAATTATGCTAACATTGTCATCAATTGGAAGATGCCACTGAATTCAATAAAAATTACTATATTACTCCACTTTAATTTGGTATTACTGATGATTTAAGCCAGCTCTACTAGTGGTTCTTCTGTTGTTTCCAAGCAAAATTTGTGAATTCCATCATTTGAAAATGTGTTGTTTATTTTACTAATGTCTTGAGGATGCTACAGGATGAGACACTGCACCATGCTGTCAGAGCTTTCAATGGGAAAAATTGGAAAAAAATAGGTTTCCATCTCCTCCTGATTATGATTGTACATTAATTTTTACTGTGTACTACAACCTTTACAACCTTCATATTCATGCATCATATTTTCTGGTATCCTCTTGACAACAAACTTCATGGTATGTTAATATCCTTTACTGTGTCTTTTAATCATCATAATGTGCACTTAATTAAATTGCCTTCATTATCCTTCATCATATGTGCGTGTATGCTTTTGTGTGTGTGTGTGTGTGTGCACTTGTTTGCAAATGCATACATGCATTTTCATGCATGTTTGTATGCCTGTCTGTATCGCACAGATATCATTGTCATGAATCTTTTAGCAAATCAGATCTTCAAAGGATTTGCTTTCTTGAAAAATCTGGGCAACTCTTAAGACATAAAAAATGACGTGAAAAAGAAGAAAAAGCTTTTGTAGCAGTGAATGGCATGGAGATCAGAGGAGAGAAAAAAAATTGGGTGTGGGCTGGGTCCGGACCCGACCCGGTCCATGCCGCACCTGCTGCGTGTGAGAATAGGCTACTGCGGCTCCCAATGTTGAAGATGAAGTAGTTTTGAGAAGATGTTGGAGAACTTCGAAACTATGGCTAAGAGTTTCTTTGATATCTCCTCCTTTGATATTTTCTTCTTCCTTCTTTGGAGAATTTTCTCCAACCGTGGCCACTCTTCCTTTAAGCTTGGGACACACCGGCTTAATATGCCCCGGTTCATTACAATAGTGACAAATTACTCCCTTTCTATATCAATTATTTTTGTTAAAATGAGGAGGTCTATAAGCTTTTACATTTGATCCGGGCCTAGTAACGGCCAAAATTTCATCACTCTTAATATTTATGCCAAGACGAGTTTCCTCTTGGCATACTTCGGCAAGAGCATCTTTAATAGGTAAGGCTTTACTTCTATGAAGAAGGGATGCCTTAACTTGTTCAAATTTCGGCCTAAGCCCATGGAGAAATTAGAAGAAATATTCTTTTTCAATTTGTTCTCTTCTTAACTCAACATCTTCCAGAGCCACCCACTTAGGCTCAAGAAGAGCAAGCTCATCCCAAAGAGGGGTTAAGGCACTAAAATAGTCACGAACACTCATATCCGTTTGTCTAGTGGATCTAATTTTTTCTTGACAAAAAAATTGTCTAGCTAGATCCTTTTGGGTATACATACCCTTAAGAAAGAACCATGCCTCATTGACTCTTCTAAATTTAGCAATGTTGGCACAATTTTTGAGGTCAACATTGTTCATGAACCATGCCAAAATTTTGGCATGGTTACTTTCCCAATCCTCTACTTTGGATTGGTGATCATTAATAGCTTTGATGCGTTCATCACTATCTAAAGCTTTTTCAACTCCACTTTCATTTTTGGTGAGAATAAGAGAGGGTTCGGGAGTAGATCTCATAACAAAATTCCAAAGCTTCTTACCCCTTAGATGATTTTCCATAGCGGAGGCCCACATAAGGTAATTGGATCCATTGAGCTTAAAAGAGAGCTCCACTTTAGATTTGTGATCCATGAATGCAAAAATAGCCTTTCTTTCTTCAAACAAAATTGAGAGGCACACGTCCCAAAGCACCAACAAGAAGAGAGGCACGATCACCAACCTTGCTTTGATACCATGTAATGAAAAGGGTGGAAGCACCAATAAAGCAAACCACTCATTTAGAAGAGTGATGCCAAGAACCAAGAACACAAACACTAAAAGTGTATACAAAACCCACTAAAGGGAAAAGTGCCTAAAAGTCATAAGTTGGATATTATTGAAGAAAGAAAGAAGCGGGTGAAAAACCCATACAAATACAAGAGAGTGTAAAAGTATCTCCAACAAGATACTAAAATCAAGACCTTAATATTCTTGATAATAAACTCGACACACATGCACAATAAGAACACTTTAGAACACTTGTGCACAAAAGCACAATTCACAAAATCTCACAAATGCACAACGGCATAAAAAATATTGGAATCACTTTATTGAGCACTTGGGCTTTGACTCAAAGCCATAAGAAAATACAAAGGGGAGAGCTCCTATTTATAACAACCAAAAGGGGCCTTGGAGGGGCTCCACTCATAGACGTTGGAGCCCCTCCAATGGTCACAAATGTGACCGTTGGAGGGGCCCAATGTCTATTTGAGTGGGCCCCCAAGGTACCTTTTGGTACTTAAAAGAAAAGAAATAAAAAATAAAAGGAAAGAAAAAATAAAATTAAGTTACAATCACATTCATAAAAGTGAATGTGCATAAAACAGTGGAAAAGACTAAACTACCCCTACTGCTAAACAAATAGAAATATATATTTTATATATATAATAAGTAGATACATATACATATATATTAATATATGTATATGTATTACCTTATATCTATAAAATATATAGATTACATTACATGATTAATTACATAATTTAACAGAGAGAGCATCCTCTATTTATAGAGGAGGAAACTAAAGAGGAGGGACCACAAGGGGGCTCCCATCTAGTCGTTGGGAGCCCCAACGGTCATAAATATGACCGTTGGGGCCCCAACGACTAGATGAGAGGGGCCCCTTGTGGTCTTACAATATGTAAAACAAAAAAGAAAAAAAGAAAAAAAGAAAAAAAGAAAAAAAGAAAAAGAAAAGGTAAAAAAGAGAGAAAAGGAAAAATACAAAAAGAAAAAAGATTACATGGGGATTTACCAAAATACCCCTATCGGGTTTTGGGGGTACAAAAAAACAAAAGAGAAATATGTATATATATACATATATATGTATATATATACTTATATATATATATATACGTATGTATATATATATATATAAGTATATATAAATATATATTTATATATACATAATTTAACAGCCTTCTGGAATGAGTACCCTGCAGGCATGGTGGAGGCCCGTCAGCAAAGAGCACCAGAGCGCCCCTCCACGTACGGGGTGAAGATGGAGCTTCCAAAGTTCGCAGGCCGGTTCGATGCAGAGCAGTTCTTCGACTGGTCTTATGCTATCCAGTTCTTCTTCGACTACCACGATGTCGCTAAGCACCATCGTGTCTCGCTAGCTTCTACTCGGTTGAGAGGCCTAGCACAGACATGGTGGGTTGAGCTGCAGAGGTCGAGGGAGCGACAGGGACTAGAGCGCGTACAGACTTGGGAGGAGATGCAGCCGTTGATGCAGTCTAAGTTCGTGCTGTCAGATCACTCTAAGAGGGCCTACAAGGAGTACTTGACCCTGCGTCAAGGCATCAGTACTGTAGCGGAGTACACTGCTGAGTTTCATCGTCTTTCCCTACGAGTGCAGATCGAGGAGACCGCCCTGCCAGCAAGTCACGAGGTATATTTCTGGTCTCCGTCTTGCTATTTCTGACGACTTCAGTTATATTACAGTCGAGTCATTAGATCAGGCAAGCAGTTATGCCATGAATGTGGAGGAAAAATTGAAAAGGAGGCAGGAACATAGGACATCCCGTAGTGATCAGTCCAGTCAACCCAAGTCAAGTTTCCCAACCAGGGGAGCTCCTCTGGGAAAGAAGACTCAAAGTCCACCCCTAGAATCAACCCTAGTAAGCCCGATCAGTCCGGACCCGCGTACCAAACCAGATCCAAAGGTAAGCTCAGTGAGTCTAGCATTCGTTGTTTAGGTGTCAAGAGTTATGTCATGTTGCGTCCAAGTGCCCCACTGTGAGCAAGAACACCCATCTCGCAGAGGGCATTGTTGAGTCAGCGTCCGATAGTGAGAGCGAGGGTGAGTCGCTTGTTGAGGGGGATGACGAGATGAAAGTCGTAGAGTTCGACGGCAGCATCGAAAATTTGTTAACCATCCGTCATGTTTTGACCACATCCCGAGAGTCGGCCCCGACAAAATGGTTGCGAAATAATATTTTTAGAACCCGGTGCAACTGTGAGGGGCGCGCGTGTGATGTTATCATTGATATCGGGGCATGCGAGAATATGGTATTCGAGAGTGTCGTATCCACCTTGAACCTAAAAACAGAAAAACTATTCCAACCTTATAAGATGGTATGGTTCAAGAAAGGGAACGAGGTACTTATCACCCTGCATTGTCTAGTTCGGTTCTCCATGGGGGAGCATTACCATGATGAAGTGTAGTGCGATGTGGCCCCTATGAGTGCGTGTCACATCCTTTTGGGACGTCCCTGACAGTTTAACCGTAAGACCATCCATGATGGCCGTAGGAACACGTACACATTTATCTTTAAGGGTCATAAGATAATTCTTCTTCCCACCAAGGAGACTGGGTTTCCCCGGTTCGCGGGCTTATTTTACCGGTCTTACTTCCTTGAGCTGCCCGAAAATTGGCACCTTTCTCCTATATTTAATATGTCTGATCTAAATGCTTACTATGGAGACAACAAGTCGTCAAAGCCGACTTCTTCGCAACTAGGGGAGAATGATGCAGAGCAGGATGGACCTAGATCCATATAGCAAGCAAAGTTTGTCTCGGGTCCAAAACCGGACCCGAGACCCGGATCCAGTTGAAGACTTTAAAAGATCCTCCTAGGGTTGCATGCAGGACAGAGATTATTCAACATTGCAGCAACAGTTTTCTTTCGTTATTTTTTTGTTTTCCTTTACAGCCTGACGTCTATTGCTGTCATTTTTTTTTATATTCCTCTTCCTTTCCAATCACTGCCAGTCATTTTCCTATTAGTTAATGGTTTCTTTTCCCTGTAAGCATTGTCAATCTTTTAATAATGTGTTGCTCGGACCCATTGATCCGAGCCTTTGATTCAATGTGCCATTGAGTTACTGCGTGCTGCACCATCGTGACTCCCTCACTGCATCAAGGCGGGTCGACGCGGCACCCATTAACGTGAAGCTTCAATCACTTTCGCTGCATCAATGGTGCACACCGTGAAGATTGACCACTCTTAAGGCTATCATTGCAGTTATATTTTTGGATATAGTTGTGCAAAACTGATTTTTTTGTCCATATGTTTTGTCCCAATAGACCATTTATTATATAGATAGAACTGTTGATTTTGTCTATATATTGTCACAGGATCATTTGGATGTTCTTGTATAGAACTGTTGCTTTTGTGCATAGTCCTTGTCACAACAGTCTTATCTTAGAGCTTGTATGTTTTTGATATTTTGGTACTAGTGTAGACTGCTTTGTCATGTGAACTTTTGTAATAATACTTCAGGCTCATCACCTAAGGTTCTTTTTTTGTTCCAAAATTAATATACCAATTCATTTGGCATATTTCTTTTCATTCATCATTTTATTGTTATGTTTTTTTACTTTGAAAAAGGGGAGGAAATTTCTTTTTGATTTGTTCTAAGGACAGCAAGAGACATATCCGTAAACCTGTTCCAGCTAGATCCATGTTTGGTTTGCAGGATTGAGTCCACCTGGCTCGGGATTTTTGATACAATTGGTGGGCCTGGAGTGTTCTAGACTAAGTTTACTCTTGCTTGGACTTGTTATACAGGCAGTCAGGCAAAGATTGACCTGATGTTTTCTTTAATCCTATAGCAAAGATGGCTGGGTTTTGGATATTTTCATGTCGAGCATCAGGATTTTTGCATATGTAGGAAATTTGCATATGCGATATGAGCTCTGAGAGCTTTTTGTAATGAAAGAGAGAAAAGCAATACAAGAGTGTTCCTCTTATGGCCTACAAGAACACAAGAGCATAAACACAAAGACCACTTATGGCTCAATAGGAAAATGCAAGCACAAGGGCCTCTTAAGGGCCAAGAACACAAGTAAAAATAATGTTTTTATTGGAGAAAATATGCTTGAGAAAGCATAGAATGCAAGAGGGGATTCAACCCCTTTATATAGGCAAAGGAAGGCACTAAAGGCCATTGGTAGCACCCCCAACAGCTATAAATATAGCCGTTGGGGAGCTCCCAATGACTATCACAGCTAGGGCATTATAAAAACTATAATGCCCTTATCTAAAAGGAAAGGGATAAAAAAAAGAAAATAAAAAGGTCTAAAGTGCCCCTAATGGGCACAACCTATTACACAATGTGAAATGACAGAAATACCCCTAATGGGTATTATCTATTACAAGTACATAAAAAAAATATATAAATATTTATATGTATATATATAGAATCATATATATATATATATATATATATATACATTTTAACACTTTTCAGTTTCCAGGAGTCTGAAAGATTTACTGCCATGCTTTGTGAATGCATAATGTTTCAAGTGTTGCACAGTTTTATATGCATGATATAACATGTTCCTCTCTGTTCTTATCTATAATTGGTTAACCATAACACTGATATATGTATTTATTTTGTAAATATGCAGCTGAGTTTCTCACAGAGAGGACAGAAGTGCAATGTCTTCATCGATGGCAGAAGGTTCTTAACCCTGAGCTAGTGAAGGGACCATGGACTAAGGAGGTTCCACGCAAACCATACAATCTTTTGATGTTCAGATACAAACCTGATTAGTATGATCTCTAATGTGGGTTTCTCTCCATTTTCTGCACAGGAAGATGATATCATAATCAAGCTGGTTGCAAAGTTTGGGCCAGCTAAGTGGTCTGTCATAGCCAAATCCTTGCCAGGACGCATAGGAAAGCAATGTCGAGAGAGGTAATGTGAATAGGCCAGTAAACCCATTCTTATTTATACTGTTATGGTATGTTCTTCTTTTTCTTTCATTTAGAATTTTTGAACTTTTTTACATCCATTATATTGTCATTAGCATTTGAATTGTATTTCATTCTTGATTTTTGAATGGAAGGTTCTTTTAGATGAGTTTCTCCATTTATATATGCTTTGTGGAGGAAACTTTTCTAGAGTATTATTGCAACATGCCACATGGAATAGTTTATGGAAGAGAGTGTTAATTGTAATTTCCTAGAATCAAGATAGAGGATATGCAATGGTATTTGAGGAAATGCTTTTAGTTCTTCCATTGGGTGTAGAATCTTGAATATAAGTGTGATTTAATTGTGGCTTAAATGAAGGCCAAGAGATGAAAGCTGGTGAGGGTGGCAAAAAAAATGAAGACGAAGTTGGATATTTTCAACTTGTTTCCGTTTAGCAGTGAGGAAGTGTGGCAGAATTGTTGTCTAGATGTGAGCAACCAGTGCTATATCCAGCAAACTATGAATTGGTCAGAAGTAAAAGAGTGACAAAAAAGGGAAATGCCTCTATATCTAAGGGACTACGACTTGGTTAGAAAAAAATGGGTGCTATAAGAAAAGGAAATGCCTTTAAATCTGTAACAATAGCACATACATTATTTTTGCATGCATGTACTATCATATTGCATGAATATGCTTTATTGAGGTATATATGTGTTAAGATTAATGTAATATAAGTATATATATATATTCATATATGTATACATATTGTTTAATATATATTATGTATATATTGTAATAATATATATATATATATAATATTATATATATTGTAAATATATATAATATATGGGAGCAAGTCAAAGCTCGTTTGACTAGCTCCCAATGGCTAGAATTCTAGCCGTTGGGAGCTCTCTCTCGTTCTTTAATGAGAGAGGACTTCCCCTCTCCATTCTACTTCTTCTCTCCTCTACTTTTCTCTATAAATATGGGCGGGTGTGTGTCTTTACAGGATGAAAGAGTGATGGGTAGTTTTAGATATTTTTTAGTGTTCTTGAGTGCATTTTGTAGTGAGGTTTTTATGTATTTATTTTTTAAGTATTTTATTGTTCATTATGAATGAAATCATTTATTCACAAAATTTGTATTAGTTTGTATCTTGTTAGTATTCAAGTGTATTTTGATTTGGCATTTGGATTACGATTTGAAATATCTTGGGTTTCACACCATTTCATGACATGGTATCAAAGCAATGTATCTTGTTTCGTGTTTGTGCTTCGAAAGAAAGATTTGAATTGATTAACGGCTTAGACTCGAGACTCTCGTATTCCGGTATGTATTTTCTTTGGATTCTCTATCTTAAATATTTATGCTATATATTATAAAAAAAGTGTTTGAAATATAGTAGATATTTATTAATATATTAAAAATGAATATATTTTTCAAGTTAATTAAAATTAGAACTTGTGAAAAATTATTGACTTTTGATATATGTTTTTGTGTAAGCATGTTTACATAAAATATATGTTTTGATTATGAATATGTATATGTTTTAAAAAATGTCATCATGAAAATTATATTTTACAAGCGTATGTGGTTTTCTTTAAAATCGTAAATACTATGCTTATATATTTTTCATGTTGTTTGCAAAATACTATTTTTTTGTTGTATGTATTTTGTTTTATCATAATAATCATTGGTGCCTTTAAGCATGTGCCAAAGCATGATTATTAGGTATATTATGTGAATTTTATGTTAAAAAGGTGTTCCTTGAGAAATTTAGATTCTTGTATAATGTATATCTTGAGTCATCATAATTCTAATTCTTTGGTAATACCATGAATATCTTGTGTGCTCTCATATCAACATGCTCATGTCCCATATTTTTATGCGGCTTCAATGATTGACTTTTAAGATATTGCCCTCATTGTACTAAATTATTCTTTGAAAAACATCCTCGATTGATTATCCTTGAGAATGATCTTGGATATTTTTATATGACTTGTGTTCATTTCTCTTTGTCATTCGTATTACAAATGACTCTTGCATTGGATGCTTTGTTCACATATACTTGAATGCATTTTGTATGTCATAATATGAACTTGTTTTCTCCTTATGGATTGTATTTTGCCTCTTAGAAGGTTTATATTTGATGCATTGTGTGTAAAATCCCATTTAAAAAAAAAAAATCTGTTTGGACCCGGGTCGGGTCGGGTCCGGACCCGACCCAGGCCCCTTTTTATTTTAGGGTTTTAAGTAACCCGACGCAGGGTCCCGAGCGCCGCCCCCCCCTCTTCTCCCCCTTCATTTTCGGGTTGATTGGGGAAACCCACCGAGGTTTCCCCTTTCATCACCCCCCCCGAGCTCTTTATGAGCATTGCTGGAGGGCGAGGGGAGGCACGCCTCCCCTCTCGAGCTTCCTCCCCCGCGCCGGTCTCCTTCCCTGCTGCGCCCGCCGCCGACGCCGGGAACCACCCCCCCAGGTACGCCGTTCTTCTCTTCTCCTCCCTCTTTTCTTCCTCACCCCCCCTCCTTGTCACCTCGCCGGGAGGCCGGCAGGCTCACAGCTGCTGCCGCAGGCCTCCCACTGCCTCCCTGTGCCATCGGGGCCCCGATAGGTGGCTTACGCAGCCCCTGTCGTCCCCTTCTCTCGCTGGGGATCGCCGGAGTGCCGGCAGGGGACCTGAGGCCCCTGCGACCCCCCCTTTTTTTTTGTTTTCCTTTGCTGCCACCTTCTTGCTGTCGGCAGGGGATTGGCCCCTGCCGACCTGTGCTTTGGCAGGGGCTGGCCCCCCTGCCATCTTCTTGCTGTCGGCAGGGGTTGGCCCCTGCCGACCTGTGCTTTGGCAGGGGCTGCCCCCCTGCCATCTTTTTGCTGTCGGCAGGGGTTGGCCCCTGCCGACCTGTGCTTTTGGCAGGGGCTGGCCCCTGCCACCTTCTTGCTGTCGGCAGGGGATTGGCCCCTGCCGACCTGTGCTTTGGCAGGGGCTGCCCCCCCTGCCATCTTCTTGCTGTCGGCAGGGGTTGGCCCCTGCCGACCTGTGCTTTTGGCAGGGGTTGGCCCCCTGCCACTGTGTGCGGTAGGCAGGGGCTTAGCCCCTGCCATTTAATGTTGTTGGCAGGGGCTCAGCCCCTGCCACTTGGTGGCTGTCGGCAGGGGTTGGCCCCCTGCCGCCACGCTATGTTTTGGCTGGGGCTCATCCACTGTCGCCCCGCTATTGTCGGAGGCAGGGGCTTGTTCCTCCGCCGCTCGTCTGTTTTCGGCCAGCAGGGGCACACCTCTGCTGCCTCTCTTTTTCCTATAGGCAGGTTTGTCTTTCTTTTGCTCCGCTTTATTATTAACATAGCACTGTTGCAGACCTCGCATCGGAAACCCCCCGCTCTGGCTCCGCGGCCTGAGCCTCGTATCATCTACACGCGTAGACGCACGCAGCTGCACGACATCCCGAGGTAGGGGAAAGTCGCACGAATAGTATGTATGAACAAAATAAAATAAGACTTCTGAGATAGAATAGTTATTTTGAATACTTGCGTATCTGAAGAAATATTGACTGGTCAAAGTTCCCTCTTTGTGATTCTTTTGAAATTGCATAATGTAAATTCTTTGGGTAGACTCATCAAGTAGTTTAATTGGCATGCCTGTTTACGTGTAAGATTACTTAACTGATAATTGTCTATTTTGCATGCGTATTCCTTTGAAACTGCATACTTAAGGTAGACTTTGTGAATAGACTCAGAATGCACTGCAATTGCTATTGTAATCGAACCTTAAGGCAGGTACGATATGAATTTTATGTAAGATCATGGAGTGTATTGAAGTGTGAAATTTACACTTTATTGATTTTGATGTGGTAATATCGGCCTCCACAGGCCAATTGCTCAGAAAAGCAAAACATGTCATGTAGGAACCAAAGGAATCATAAACCATTATGCTGCCCTCTCATCGTAGTTGTACCTCTGGGAAGTTACGATCGTACTTTTGGACAAGTACGTCCCATGTGGGTTACGATGGTGGGATGATGAGGTTATGGCAACCTCGATGAGTGCAATTAGCAAAAGGCTGAGATCACATAAAAAGGTGACCATTCGCCTTCACAGGCAAGATGCTCGAGTGGGTCTAATAGACCAGAGCATGTAGGATGGGGCGGCGGTTAAGAAACCCCCGTCGTACCCATCCGATCTTCACGGTTCATCAAGGGAGAGGATGGATGGTACAAAGACTCCGATGGACAGGTTGTTAACAACCACCCCACGAGCAAAAGACTCGGTTTTCCCCAGTCATCGGAGTTAGGGGAATTGGGATTACCATAAATTATCCTAGGTGGTAACTCCCAGGCACTTCTGCAGAAGTTGGATGCATCCATGGGCCACGAATGCCTTTGGGGATTTACTCTCTTGGTCACTGACCGTCCCCTTAGGAGCGGACTCAGTCAGCCATCCGGGTTAATGAAAACACCTGACATAATAAACCCCCGGATTGGTCTCGGCTGTTTCTACGTTTCGCGTCTGTGCGTACCCACAGGCCAGTTAATATCAGAACTTAAAGAATATATTCAAGAATAGATATAGATGACTGAGACTTACATTGCTTCTCTTTGCACTTATTACATTTGCTAGAATAGACTACAACTGCTTTAATTGCTTAAATATCATAACTGCTTATCTCATGAATGTCCTGTTTTATTTTCATTCTACTTATCTGTTCGTGCACCTACTGGTTTGTTATGAAGCTACCCATTTCATGGGCAGGTGAGGAGTAGGACTTCACTGGCGGCCGATGGCGTGGTGCAACGTGGATCAAGATTCATTTTCTTTCTGCTGGCGGCTTGGCTCTGGGACTTTTTGGAGTTTTTTCTTAGATTTATTGAACTTTGGAATAAAAGGCTCATTTTGTAATAAACTGCAGATTTTAATCGATTGCCTTATTTCTTAAATTCCTTTAAGATGTTGTACATGTGAATGATGGTTTTTCAGCTAACGTACCCAGGATTGTTGACTTGTGTTCATTTCTAAATGTCTTCCGCTGTTGTTTTTTAAATATTAAACTTTAAATCTTTGAAAGGTTTTTCGATAAGGTTTTCGAAATCACAAGTCGAAATTTTGGGGCGTTACATTGTGAGTGATATTTATTATATAGTATTAAAATTCATAGCTTTTGTATAGCCTATGTGGCTATAAGTTATTAGAGTATCTTATTGCTTTGAGTATTCATGATTAGTGATAATTATGTATACTTTTGGGTTTATAAATAGTTCCTCGAGAATCTCTATTAATGTTACATGTCATTGTTGTTTCATAGTAGACTTATGATTTAAATCTAAAAGGCTTCTTTTTAGATCATATATATTGTTTTTGTCTTCTCTTTGAGAGTTATTGGATCGTTTGTATGATGTGCCTTAGTGCACTTATTTCTTGATTGGTGGATTTATGAATTCATTTTTAAATATTGCTTATATTAAGCATGATTCTTGTTTGCTTATTAAAGATTGTAAAAATTGTCATGGAACATATTGTTGGGCATATGATTGCACTAAATTCATTCTAAGATTTCATCTTCTTTATTGGATTTTTGATTTGAAACTATCTTTTCAAATTGGTTCCTTTTATGAACTCACCTATTTGGAAAATGATTTTCGTGGGTATTTATTGCCTTCTTATGGCATTTGTTGTATTCATCACAAAATTTTATATGATGCATCATTTTTCTTGGCCTTGTTATTTTTTATTCAGAGATGTTGGGGTGAGTTGTGTGCACCTCGTTTTATGTCAGTTTAGATTGTCAACTTATGGTTTGACTCTAACTAACCGTTGTTTGATCTCTGGATCTAAGTGTATTGTATGATTATATCACTCATTTGTTGTATGGCCATTGTTATTATGAATTATTGTAACTTTATTTATTTGTGATGGCTATCTATTTTTGAAACCATGGTGTTTCGAAAGATGGTTAAAATTGATAATTTTATTGATAACATTAGTGTGTTTTCATTACAAGCTCTCTTACCTATTGTGTTTTCTCCTATTATGCCTCTTATTTAAGTGTCATTATATGTAAACAAGAGATGTTTATTCATACCTTCGTGTGTGATTTTAGCCCATTCTTGGCATTATACGCTTGATCTAGTCACTGATACACTTTATTTTTTAGTGTCATTATATGCAGACATGAGATCACATTCGTGTGTGATTTTAGCTCATTGTTGACATTATACTCTTGATCTAGTCGTTGATACACTTGATTTTTAAGTGTCATTATGATGCAGTGCGAGAGTCTCGAAACTTTCACGTTAATGGGTGCCGACCTGTTGTTGGTCTTCCAATGCACATTCAGTCGTGCAACCACAAAGGACTCAAGAAATGTTGAAACAAAAGAATCGAATTAATCGATCAAATCAATGGTTTATTATGGAACTGATAAAAGCTACTGTGAATAAAGAAAAGGAAGCGAGCAAATTGGAAAAAAATAAATAAACTAAAATAATGACTGCTGGAATGAAAGGGATAACAAAATAAAGAAATGGAATGGAAGTAAAGCTGCTCTAACACCTCGAAATCTTAACCCAAATTTTTGAGGATTTTTTTTTGAAACAGCGGAAACCAGTCATACCATAGGGCTAAACATTCCAGAACATTACAGGTGGAGCAATACCAAAACATTCTTTTCATTTCAATATCAATGAAAATTAAGACCAGAGTTCTCATACCATCCTTGGAACAGTAAATCCAAAATCCTGATCGAAGCTTCATCCCGCAGCCGCTCCTAACTCCAATTCCTCACCTGAAAAATGGTAAATTTATAGGAATTAGATTACAACTGTCTAAGTAGGAATTACTGTAAATTTTCTCACAGGTATATCATGTGTCAAGTATGTGATGTGGGTGTCGTGTATGATTTTCAGTACATACTAGAATAAGTAAAGATTTACGCTACGACAGTCAGCAATTTATCTGAAACTAACTGACAGGTAACATCAATAGCAACATTTAAATATCACATAACCACATGTATGAATTCATGTAATGATTAAGAGGAATGCAATTATGACAATTACATAATTCAGGTAAACATTCATACAACATAATGCATCTATTAGGTACAAAAGAACATTAATCAATACCACAAATTACAATTCAAGTAGAATTGGGCATTTAACATGTATTAGAAATTAACCATCACTCATCCACAAAACATATAACAATTAAGATAACAAATAACATATGCATGATCTAATGCATAGTAGGAAAATGCATGACTTATGTGTAATGCATGAATCCTCTTATTATTTTTTATTTAAGTTCTATTTCCATATGCATGCCTTATTAAATGCACACAACTTTAAGTTCCTCTTTTTAATTTACCATTGACCGCGGATACACCAAACGAGTACAGTCCCCGAGGTCAAGTAGGGTTCCCGGGGTAACTTAGCACACAATTTGTATTTTATTACCGGGTTCCAAACTTAGCCCTCGACCAATATCAGGAAATAGCACAATCCATTGAAACATTGGAAAACAACATCCAATGTCGGGAACAACAGGGAAAACAACATCAAATGGCGCCACTTTCTTGGTATACCAAAACAACAACAGCTGTGTCAAACACACCACCCACAGGCAAAGTGACAGACTCTCCATAAAATCGTGGCCAGGAAAAGAACCTCAATATCGGGTTCATGAGCAACAACAACGCACACAGGGTTTTTGTATCCTCACGGTTTCCCCCAAACCGTAATCTCCAAGATTCCCACAATAAAGAAGAGACAGCAAGGAGAACATAAATTACATTGTTCTTTATTTCTTTTTATCTTGTTATTAATTTATCTCTTTTACATTTACAAATCAACATGTAAAGAAATTAATAACATAAGCTTGCAAATCAGCATGCCAAGCTCTTCACAAGACTACAACCCGTGGCAACAGAGAACAATGCAGTAAAACCTTAATATCACATTTGAATTTTTTTTTTTGCAATGCATAGAACAATTAAAACAAAGAGCAACACCTGCTCAAGGCTCACACAACCCAGGATGATCCAATTTGATTATCTATGCTTTCATATGCAATAACTCATTAGTAACATGTCAGTATGCATTCATCTTACTTGCTTCTCGATGCATAGTCATTTATGCCAACCAAAAGGTGTGTAAGTAACAATAATATTTATGGGCATGAGCATAAGTTCACATATTCATGTTAAGTGCATGCTTTTATTCAATGCATGTATTCATGTCCAAGGCATTCTTCCATATGCAAACATTCAGAATGTACACATGCAAGCCCACATAGATTTCAGGTATATTGACATTCTACTAAATCATGTCATATCTCATCGAGGCAAGTGGAAAATTACCTTCTCAATACATATTAGGATCAAAGTGCATGCTTATAACATAATCGAAAAATCTTATGACAGGATCAAACTCATTCATTCTAGGTGTGCACATGCATTGAAAACCAACGTGAAATAACATCATACTCAAGCATGTCATGTCAAGCTAAACGTAAGAATAAGGACATCCCATTCTCATTATGTATTTGACTCAAAGTACATACTTAGTCAGATCTGAAAATTTTAGATAGATAAACAAACATGTATTTTGTCTCTCTCTCTCTCTCTCTCTATATATATATATATATATATATATATATTGAAAGACAGAGGGACAGGGTGACCCTGTGAACAGGTGTAATAACCTCAAATTTTGTAATTTATTTATTTAAATTTATTTGAAAATAGCGAGTATTTTTCTAAATTTGGGCCTCGGATCCGTTACCGGATCCATAAAAGAACGTGTAAATAACCCACAATGGGGTATTAAAACTATACTTATAATAGTTAAATAAATAATTAATAAGTATAAAAGAAAAGAAGAAAAACCAAGTATTTTAGGTTGGATCCGTGTTTGGATCCAAATGGATCCAACATATGGATCTAAGATCCATAAAATGGTCTTTATATCCATATCTATAATAATAATAATAATAAGAGTATATATAAATTTTTTTTTTTTTAATTATCCGAGGATCCACAGTTGGATCCATTCGGATCCAATTGATGGATCCATATATAGTGGGGGGTCGGGTTACGGGCCTCGGGTCCGGACCCGAGCCGCGCCCTGTAAGTTTTTAAAGGCAAGGGGCAACCCGATAAGGGTTGCCCGATAAAACCCTAGCAAAGTAGGAAAGAGGGGGGGGGTTACACAGGCGTAACCGAAACCCCACCCATCTCGGCAAGAAGGGGGGGGTTCGGCGATAAATGGGAGGTGGAAGAGGGGGGTCTCACCCTCTCCCCTCATCTCCCTCGTTTCTCCCTTCCCTCATCCCTCTCTCCCTCGATCTCTCTCTCTCTCTCTATCGCTCTCTCTGTCGAGTTGGGTGAGAGGAGGTCGCCGGCGAGCTGCGGCAGCCCACGTCCACCATTGCCGACCTCCAGCGATCTCCCCGTCACGGCAGCAACAAGGAGCAGCCCAGCCGACCGTGCCTCCAGCCTCCGATCGTCGGAAATCGCCGGAAAATTTCTTAAATAGGTACGGGTTTTTCTTTTGGCTCGAATGGGAAAAAGAACCTAAATACGATTTAGGTATTGTTTTTAAGGAATCCATAAAAATCTGAATTTCTTTTATGCTTGACCTATGAGGAATCAATAGATTTATGGTGGTTTATGGGTATAGTACATTGAATCTGTTGATTTAGGGAAAAACGTGTGTAAGATGGGAATTGTGACTTCATTAGTCTTAAGTTTAAAAGATAAACATGTTGACCTTTTATGCATGTAGATAGAGAAAAAAATTTCTGTGCACATTTTTGTTATTTTGAAACACACATTCTGTTCTGGCCTATGTTCACAGCACACGTAGATGCATAAGAGCCTTATGTATGCATAGATATGATTTACCATAAGTGAATGTACCGGTATAAATCTGGTCTTGTACAACACACCTGGAACAGACCATGTACGAGATACATGGGTCCGTTTGGAATATATATATATATATATATATATATATATATATATATATATATATATATATATATATATATATATGTGTGTGTGTGTGTGTGTACTTATACATATATCATAATCCATTAGTATGAATTGGACCCATTCATTACCAGTTTTGGTGATGTCTCACAGTCCGGTGAGTGGAAAGAATATACACATATTTACACCCTATTGTCATGAGAAGTTTATCAATGAAAAATTCAGAGTTAGTATGTTTAATCTGGCAGCATCTACCGATTCTTCATGTGATCGTGAAACCCATTTCTGTAAGATGTATGTAGATGGACTGGTGTGAATTCTGTTTAAGTAAATATACGTGACTGATACTATTACATGTAGAAAATCAGGTAACCCTTTCAAAAAAAAATATGTTTTCTGCTGAATTACAACTATGAACTGCATGTGCATCTGATGATTCTGATCAGTTGGTTGGTCTGGTGTTATAGCTGCAGGTTTGCATCTTGAGGTCTTTTTATTTCTTTTAGCTGTCTGTAGAATTATTAGTTCAAAAGGTTTTCTAAGCTACAACATCATATAATGCTGGGTTCAGCCAACATCATAGTAATATTGTTGAGCGTTTATTATCTATTGGCAGTTAAGCTGCAGATTATTATAAATCATGTCATGCATTTAGTCTGATTGGTACTCGTGCAAACTCAGATACTATTCATTATTTAGTTGGATTGACTTTTTCACGGACCATTATGCTGGGTTGACCACATGTCTCTGGATAATGAAATTGGGTTTAACCCTAGTCAATTAAGTCGGCAAAGCTTGAATAGCCAATTTCAAGAAAAATCGTATATAAACTTGATGTTATTTTAAATCTATAATTTGACTCATAGTGTGTGTTCTAAATTTCCAGACCCAAAGTTGTGGGCAGTTTAGTTGTCTTTCAATACATGTTACGAATGAAACGTCTCATGTTTTGACTATGTATACCCCTACTAGTGTTATGTATGTTCCACATGCCTATTGGCTGTGTTATGTTTATTCAGGGTGATGTTTCCTTAGGCGCTTAAACTTGATAAATAATCCTTGTTCGAAATTATTGTTGTAAGTGGGTGTACTTGTGCATATACACATAGGGAATTTAGATCAAAACGACATGGTTATTCGTATGTTTTAACTGGATTGATTCATGAATGAACTTTTGCATTTGACATGAGTGTGTGCATGTCATGAAAACATGCATTTAATGTGGGTGTGTAAATTTATGCTTATGCATATGAAATTATTGTTTCATGCACAACTTGCATACATGAATGTGCATTGAAAAGCATGTGAAAAGGATGCATAAGTGGCATACTCTTTATGATTTTTGCTTATGAATGCAGTGATGATCAAATTGGATCATCAGGGGCTGGGTGAGCCTCGAGAACTAGTTGTTCTCCGTTTTAATTATTTTGATGCATTGCAACAAATCAAATGGGATATTGTTGTTTTACCGCACTGTTCTATGTTGTCACGGGCTGTGGTCCCGTGAAAAGCTTAGCATGCTGATGTGCAAGCTTATGTTACTAATTCTGCATGTAAATTCGCAAATGTAAAAAAAATGAATTAATAACCAGATAAAAGAAAATAAAGAACAGTGTAATTCACTTTCTCCTTGATGTCCCTGCTTTAGCGTGGGAATCTTGGATATTACGGTTTAGGGGAAACCGTGAGGATACAAAAACTCCGTGTGCGTTTTGTTGCCCCTGAACCCGATATTGAGGTTCTTCTCCTGGCCACGGTTTTAGGGAGAATCCGCCACTTTACCCGGGAGTGGTGTGTTAGTCACAGCTGTGAGTTTGTTTTGGTATACCAAGAAAGTGGCGCCAGTGGATGCTGTTTTCCCTGGTGTCCCCGACTTTGGATGCTGTTTTCCAAGGTTCCGATAGATGGTGCTGTTTCCTGATATCGGTCGAGGGCTAAGTTTGGAACCCGGTAATAAAATACAAATTTTGTGTGAAGTTACCCCGGGAACCCTACTTGACCTCGGGGTTTGTACCCGTTTGGTGTATCCGCGGGCCACTGTAATTAACAAGAAGAACTTAAGGATTGTGTGCATTTAATAGGACATGCATATGGAAAGAGGAAAACTTAAATGGAAGATAATAAATGGTTCATGCATTACACATAAATCATGCATATTCTTGCTATGCATTAGTTCATGTATGTTTACCTGTTCACTTGGTTGTTTATGTTGATTATTGTATGATGTTGAGATCTTTTGCATTTAATTGCCTTATTGATTAAGTTGTGATCAATGTTACATATTTCGTGTTCACTCCTGTTAAATGTTACATGTTTAATTATGCATGAATGGTTAATTGACTTAGGAATTGAGTATAATCGTATTCCTCAAAATATTACATGGATCTTATTTATGCTCGTTTTCTTATTTGATTCATTAAGGAAACTTGTACACAGAATTCTTTGGATTTCTGACCCTCTTATTTTATTGGTTTTTCACAGGCACAGGTGATCAGTGAAGTCGACTCGCTTCTGAGGGATACGAGGGTCACATTTGTTTCAGACGGCTTCACTTACGGACAGAGTGGCTCTACTGTTATTTTCTTTTAGTTCTTCTGATTTCCTGCAATTTGATATTTCATTTTTGACATGGAACATATTACTCTTATTGATTCATTAATAAAAGAATTCAGTGGATTGGTTATGATTGATAAATGTAAGTTGCTTTGTGGTGTGTGGTTATCCAACTGAAATTGGAACTGTAGGGACCCCAGATCTCTGGGAAGTTTTCTGCGACTCTTAGAAAAAAATATTCCGCATTTTTCAAAGGTAGGAGTTGGGGTCGTTACAACAGGTCCTTACCGGGCTGTCAGGCCACAGCCTGTCCTGACAGTCAATGCACAGGCCCTGCAGGGCCTGCGCACTTGCCTGTCAATGCCTGGCAGTCAGCCGATTAGAGTTCGGATGGCTGCCAGCCAGCCTGTGCAAGTGTTTGCCGGGGACTGGCAATCAGTCGAGCAAAGCTCAGCTGGCTGCCAGTGCCAGCCACATTCCTCTCTAAATTTTCTTTTTGAAAATGGTAAATATAAGTACTAAGGAGTGGTGCAACTTTCTCTAAGCAACCTACCATTTTTACACCATCTACAAAAGTATACAGCTTATCATCAGTATAACCTGCATCACATGTACAATCCAATCAACAACATAAACCTTGACCAACATACATGAACCTACAGATTGAACCAACCACAATGATATAGTTGTATTTTCAATATGCATCAAATTTTCATTTGTCTACAATGTTGATGTAAATGTAATTATATATCATAGTCTGAGAACACTTTGCATCTATCACCACCAAGTTTATATTTTTATACCTTAAGGATAAAAGAGACTCAAGGTGTTACCCCTATACTTTAATTCATCTTCAGTGTTGGATTGAAGTAATCCTGGCACGAACTGACCAAGGCTTGTACATGCTTAAGATTTTTTTTTTACTTCCCATTTTAGTTTTATATAGTGTACACATTTAACTAGAATATGGCACAAAAAACGAATAATGGCATATTACATAGAGACTGAACACAAATGCATATAGTGTCGGTGTAGAGATTGGATACTATACAACAGTGACCCTAACATTTTCAAATATCTTACACTAACCATCTAACTTAAAATAGAATCAATTATAGTGTAAGGCTAATTGGATCTGAATCTCTAATGATTCTGAAAATACATAAAATCTAGATATGTAGATTCAGTAGTAACCTCATCCAATCCCCTTATTTTCCCTTGTCTACTCTAACCCCAAATCCGAATGCGATAACACTAGGTCTGGTTAGATCAGATTCTGTTATTACCAGTTACCTATGCACATATGATCCCAGACTATTCACATCTTATTAATTAATTTACTTGCTACCACCTATAATGCAAGAAAAATAATGACTTCTACACTTAAGCATGAAAATATCTTTATTTAATCAGCAAGTCACGTCATCTTGGTTATGTGAGTTTAACAGAACCAAAGAAAAGAAGACTGAAAAATACCATTTTACAACATCTTCCATCTATGAGGCATTCAACCAATTAACTTGCAGAAGTACAAGAACTACTCATTCTCGCACCCCCTTCATGTATTTTACCAAACCATGGCATGGAATACGAATTCATGCCTTTGTTCTCATTCAAAATAAAAGAATAACCCGTACACAGAAAAAAAAATTCTTTTATATGAAAAGAGCCTAAAATACTCATATGAAGGGGGATCTATGTATCCCCGTCCATGTAATCTAGGGTGAATACATGGATTCACCCTTCTTCCATGGATTTACTCTAAAATACGACATGGAATACGAATCCATGTCCCTTTTTCTCATCTAAGACAATAAAGAAACCCGTACCTTGCAAGAAAAGGTGAAAACAATGGTGGAATAGGGCTTGGAGCTGGAAAAATGGCTTCTTCTTCCACTTTTTACCTCTCTTTTCCTCACCTTCTCTCTCCCCCTTCTTTTTTTTTCCTTCTATTACTCTTTTCTCTCTCTTTTTGAGGTCTTTTTATAGCCCCCCATAAGGGAGGTCGCCCCTCCCTTCTCCATCCCTCTCTAAGAGAGATCCCAAAAAGATGGAAACTCTCTCTCCTCCCTCTAATTTCCAAATTTTTTGAAAAACCATCAAATGTTGACTTTTCTATTCCTAAGACTTTCCAAACTCTCTAAATCCCTCTTGGGTAAGAATAGGGACTCTTTTAGAGAGTCTCACCCAGCCCAACAATGCAAACTCGGAATTAATATTAATTAATTAAATTAATTAATTATTAAATATTAATTAATTAAAAATATCTAAAAATTTCCAAAAAATACCAAATTAGTCCAGGAGGCTCCCTAACTTTATTTAACCCCAAAATAAAGCTTGATACTCAGTTTAAAGTTACAAAAACGTTGGGCTTGGATTTGGATCCGGATTCAAGATCCAAACCCATACCCAAAACAAAAATTGGAGTAAGACCCAGATCAAGTCCAGATTTAAGTAGGACCTAAATAGAACCCAAACCCATATAAATTCGGATCCTAGGCCTTGGATCCAGTCCGATCCAATCTCGGATCTGTTTCGACAAACTACTCCTTTTTTAGAAAAATGCAATTTTTGGGCCAACCGTAGCCTGAATAGAGGAAAATAAAGTATCGTTGCGCTAAGAATTCCGAGACGCATCCAACGGTATATAACATGCATATAAAATTTTGATTTTCATCCAAAATTATCTCGAATTTCGCTTGAATTTAAAGGTCGAAAATAAAACTCTCTACTACGTTTTGATTGGCTCGCCTCGACCTTGTCGATGAGACTTGGGTCAAATCCGGGCTCAAAGGCATCTGTCTAAAAATTGAGCCTCAAACGATTTTTCTCCCAGACTTAGACAAACTTTCAAAAATCTCAAGAAATGTCTAATTACCAAAATATGAGGTCTTACAGCTGCTGCAACAGAATAAGGGTGCATAAATGCAGGAAATAAAAAAAAAGTTGTTGTAGGCTGACGTGACAGAGCAAAAAAAAAAAGATAAAGAAATAGACAAGTAAAGGTTGCTGCAATCAAAACTGATAGAGAATTAAAGAAAATGAAAAGGTTGACAAAAAAGTAAAGGCTGCTGCAAACAAACTGACAGAGAAATAAAGAAAATGAAAAAGCTGTTGAATGAGACAGAAAGGAAGAAAACTTTTGAAGATCCCCCTTCACCCCCGCACACAACCCTAAGTTGTGTTATTTAAAAGGGTTTGGCTGGATCCGGGTCTCGGGTCCAAACACGGACCCGAGACGAACTCTGCCTGTTGCTGGATCTGGGATGTGCTCTGCATCATTGTTCTGGGCCTGCTCTACATCATTCTCCCCGGGTTGGGAAGAAGTTGGCTTCGACGATTGATCTTCTCCACATCAGACACACCGAAGATAGGCGCTTCCATTTAAAATTATGATTTGCTCCTGACTCTGCAAACTTACCAATGACCACATCTCCAACTTGCAAGTTGGCACCAATAAATGAGAATCCATCATCATCAAGGCTGGCCACCCTACCATACCCACAGAGCGTCTTTCCAAAATCTACCCCCCCTTTCATTTTGCAACGCTTCCCTGTCTCCTTCACAACGTCAACTTCAGATTTATAACTTCTGATATGCTCAACTCTGAACATGCCACGCGTTTATGAAGCTTGATTCAATACCAAAGAGAATTCTTGAATGCCGCCAAGATGAACATTAACAACCATAATTGCATCCAGACCCGTCCACTCGGGTCCCCCTGCTCCCACTCGTGGGTTTGCCGCCTTATGGCTCCCACGCACGGGTTCAAGGGGGAAGGTTACTGCCTTCCCGGGTCGGACAGAGGTATCCGAGTCCCCAGCAAGGCCTAGTGGGACGTCGGGGCCCTGCAGGTCCGACCCGCACTATGGCGCGATCCCCATGGTGCAAGGCCACGAGCCCAGGCCTGGGACAGGACCCAGCGTAACGTTGTGGTCCTGCAACTCAGGCCCGACCTGCGACGCAGTTGCCAGAACCCGTTGCGCCCCTTGGCAGTTCGGTTGGAGGGTACCCGGACATGGGCGACCCGGGGTCGCTGCTGATTTGAGATGGAGGGAAGGTATCAGATGGGGAGAACTGCCACAACCTGCATTCCTGTGCAAGGTTTCCTCAACGCCTTCTCATCGCGCCGTGTGCTGGAGCGTCATTGGGGCTGGATCAACGATGATAGTATCAACAGGGCTAATCGCGCACACGTCTAACTGATTCAATTGCACTGCGTGCGCATCCACCTTGGATTCAAGCGCATCCATCCGTGCTTCGACCCCATCAATGCTCTTCGACAGACCGACTACCTCCTTTTCTAGGCATAGCATATCTTCCTGCTTCTCCGTCAACTTGTTGAGTAACCGCTTTATGATCTCCTCTCGCGCCTTTCCGCTCATAGGACAGTTCCTCACTTCTTGCGTCATGCTGTTGACGAAGGAGGAGGGGTTGGGCTTTGATACCATTTTGATGCAGTGCGAGAGGCTCGAAACTTTCGCGTTAATGGGTGCCGATGTGTTGTTGGTCTTCCAATGCACGTTCAGTCGTGCAACCACAAAGGACTCAAGAAATGTTGAAACAAAGGAATCAAATCAATCGATTCAATCAATGGTTTATTATGGAACTAATAAAAGCTACCGTGAATAAAGAGAAGGAAGAGAGCAAACTGAAAAAAAAATGAATAAACTAAAATAATGACTGTTGGAATGAAAGGGATAACAAAATAAAGAAAGGGAATGGAAGTAAAGCTGCTGCAACAGAATAAGGGTACATAAATGCAGGAAATAAAAAAAGGCTTTTGTAGGCTTAACGTGACAGAGGAAAAAAAAAGATAAAGAAACAGACAAGTAAAGGCTGCTGCAATCAAAATTGATAGAGAATTAAAGAAAATGAAAAGGCTGACAAAAAAGTAAAGGTTGCTGCAAACAAAACTGACAGAGAAATAAAGAAAATGAAAAGGCTGCTGAATGAGATAGAATGGAAGAAAACTTCTGAAGATCCCCCTTTACCCTCGCACGTAACCCTAAGTTGGGTTATTTAAAAGGGTATGGCTGGATCCGTGTCCGGACCCGAGACAAACTCTGCCTGTTGCTGGATCTGGGACGTGCTCTGCATCATTGTTCTGGGCCTGCTCTGCATCACATTATATGTAGACAAAAGATGTTTATTCACACCTTCATATGTGATTTTAGCCCATCGTTGGCATTATTCTCTTGTTCTAGTCGCTAATACATTTGTTTTAAGTGTCATTATATGTAGATAAGAGATGTTTATACATACCTTCGTGTGTGTCTTTGGCCCTTTAGTGGCATGATGATTATGCTCTTGTTTTAGTTGCTCGTACACTTGATGTTTGAGGTTTGAGGTTTGGAGGCTTAGGAGGTGATTGCTTGTGGTGGTCAAACTAATGTTTTTCATTCATTATGATGTATGTGATTTCTAAAATCTCTTTGTAATTTTTTATAAATTCATTTGCTCTTTTATGAGAAATGGTTGTTGAAATATTTTCATACATTTTGCATTATATATGCTTTAGTTGCATGAGTTACTCCATGATTGGTTGTCTTGCATAATTTGCATAAGTTTATGCATTTCATTAGTAAAATTTCTTATGTATATGCCCATAGTTGCTATTGTGTGCATCTGATTGATTTTGAGATTGTTCTCACTTTGTATTACCTGATTGGTAAACTGGTGCTTATGCACTCCTATTGTATTTGTGTGGGTTCTCCTGAGGATTTCTTTTCTTTTTTTGTATTTTCATTTGTTTCTAAGTATGTGCTCTTGAAAATTTGTTTATTATTATCTCATAAAATTGGTCCATAAGTGACTTCTTTAGTTGCATGACTGATATTGCTTCCAAAGATGTAATTGATCTTTATGCATTTGACTTCTCTTAATTAAGTGCTGAAAATCATTTTTTGTATCTTCTACTGTGTAAAAATATTTTGAGATTTAAACTCTTTTGTGGGTTATTTCTTCATGAAATTAATGATTGCTTGAAAATTCATATTTCAGGTCTATTATGCATTAATGTGATAAATATTTGTGTATTGAATAATGTATGTTTTCGAATGTTTAAAGTAATTAATGAGATATGAGCTTGTCTTTGAGATATTTTGTGCATGCACTTTTTTTTTTGATAATATGCAATTATGTTATCTTATGAATTAAGAACTATGATTTGTTTATGACTATGTCACAGGGATTCGGCTAGCAGGGTGCCGCACCCGCGTCGACGCGACTCGACGCGGGTGCGTGTGCGGGTGCGGCACCGGGTGCGGTCAACCCTATCCTGGGTGCGTTGACCGCACCCAGGATCATTTAAGTCCATTCTTGTTTTGGATTTTTTTAAAAAAAAAAAAATTGCCCAAATGGGCTGCGAGATTTTTAAAAAAAAAAGTAATGCTGACAGCTGACAGAGCAGCTGTTTGTCAGCTGCAGCAGCTGACAGACAGCTGACAGCAGCAACTGACAGACAGCTGACAACACTGCTGCTGTCAGCTGCTGACAGCAGCTGTCAGCTGACAGACTGACCCCCTTTTATATATATATATATATATATATATTACATTTTTGCCCCTGCCGCACCCCCGCACCCGGGTTTTTTGGAAGTGCCGAATCCCCGCACCCGCGCCCGCACCCGCACCCGCACCCGCACCCATGTGACATAGGTTTATGACTATCATGTTTGTAGTTAATGACGGTTCAAAATCAATTATTACTTTAAATGGTTTTGAAAATTGTTAAATTGACTTATTAAATATTTTGTACATATCTTATGTTTGTGTGCTTGGCCATCCTTTCTCCATAATATATATATATATATATATAATTATTTCTTGTTATATTGCTCTTGTTTTGCTCTCTTTACAGGTTCTCCAAATATTGACTGTATGAAATATGGATGATTCTAAAGATATATCAAGAATTGATGATATTGAAGATCCTTTATGTAATGGAGCATATGATTGAGCACCCCTTGAAGAGGCACCAAATGGAAGAACTTGATGAAGACATTTTGTGTAATGGGTTTCTTCTTTTGTAATTTCAAACTTACATTGAGACACTGTAAGTTTGCACGGGGGTGTTAAGATTAATGTAATATATATATATATAATATATATGGGAGCAAGTCAAAGCTAGCTTGACTTGCTTCCAACAGCTAGAACTCTAGCCGTTGGGAGCTCTCTCTCATTCTTTAACGAGAGAGGACTTCCCCTCTCCATTTCACTTCTTTTCTCCTCTACTTTTCTCTATAAATATGGGTGGGTGGGTGCCTTTGTAAGATGAGAGAATGATGGGCAATTCTAGATATTTTTGAGTGTTCTTGAGTGCATTTTGTAGTGAGGTTTTTATGTATTTTATTGTTCATTGTGAATGAAATCATTTATTCACAAAATTTGTATTAGTTTATATCTTGTTAGTATTCAAATGTATTTTGATTTGGCATTTGGATTACGATTTGGAATGTCTTGAGTTTCACACCATTTCATGACATATATGTTCTCCGAGTATTGGAGTACAAATTGGACCTGACATGCACATATTCCCCATCTTGCCCCAACAAAAATGCTAACACCTTTTCCTCTAATTCTTTCCTTCGCTTTTTCAGTCCATCATACTGTCTTAGTTCTTCCTGTAGCTTACTAAGCTCATTATAGTTTAACCACCTTGTTTACATTTCTTATTCTATCCATAACATCACACTTTTTTGCCACATTGGTCCTCTATTAATAGCATCAGAAAATCGCATCTTAAACCCCATGGTATCAAAATTCATAAATGCCTCTCCTATTGGTTGTTCCATGAATTGGAGTCTTACTATAATTAAGTAGTTGTCACATTCCCAATCAGAATAGTTAGGGTCAAATTCATCAGGCTTCTTTACTCAACTGATGTAACCAAGCTTTCTTCTTGCACCGATAGATATTCTCATGGATCAGGAGCACACCTTATAGTTTTTTGTTTAAATTGACAATAGCAATTTGAAAACTCAAACTATCACTTGTGGGGGATGAGAATCCAGTTGAAGGCTTCAGTCCACTTGGTGACTCCTTCATTGTGCTATTTGACTATGCCTTTCTCAGCAAAACCTTTTCCTAATGCCTTATCAAAACATAGATCTAGGTATCCCCTTACACAGCCATAACACAGCTTGCCTTTCCTCCAAAAAAAAAAAACACAGCTTTCCTTTCATTATCAGGTCTGCCGCTTTTATTATCTCACAAGAAATGCTTCCAAACTCGACCATAATATCATGTCCCATGTCCATTTTGATTCCCAGACACTTTTAAGAAGTAATACACTAAATTCAGCCATCATCTCTAAGTTTGGAGTGCTTATCAGCCTCGGAACCCAGGAAAAACAGACAATGATGTGGCGGTCGATTGATACATAGAAAATTCTTATCTAAGTCTTGCCTTGGTGCTTTATAAGCACTTTATGTAGGTATAAGATCAATAGAAATTTAGATCGGTTTCCAGTATGGCAAATTGAAGCATTTTGTGCTTGTGATTGTATGTATTATGTTGTTTTGTATGCAAACTTTCTGAAATTGTTCATGACTAAGTTTTTCACTTCCAATTACTGTAAGCGTTTTGTCAGTTTAGATGTTGTGCTTTGTGTTGAGCTAGTACTTCATTTATATTTTAGGTGGCATAACCATTTGAATCCTCTTATAAAGAAGGATGCATGGACAAAGGAGGAAGAGCTAGCACTTATTCATGCCCACAGAATACATGGAAACAAATGGGCTGAAATAGCAAAGATTCTTCCTGGAAGGTACTGTTAGACTTGTATCATGAAGTGATGGAAATGAAGTACATAATTAGTTATGGCCTGCTGCTATTTGTGCTTTAGTAGTGTGACAGCATTTTGTTCTTAACTACATCAGCATGGAATTGTTTAGATCACACCAACTGCTGTCTGAATTCTTCTTGGTTTTAGAAACTCACATAAGAATAATTTATTTGGCTTGCTTTTTAATAATGGCATACAAGTCATCATCAGGATGACCATATTCATAATGGCATAGAGCTGCCAACTTTTGTATCTCCGGAAAAACCTGCACAAACATTGGAATCTGGCGATTCAAAAGCCAATCCCCACTAAATGGACCATGTAGATTACATCTGTTGAGTTAGATTCACTTAAAAACGCATGAGCAATGAGATATTGCTCATTACAACCTCATTGATACTGTATAAACATATGCACCAAAGACTTCCTCTCTCTCTCTCTATATATATAAAATTATATTTGCTTATTCATTTATTTATATTTATATGATCAATCATCAAAGTGAAGTAATGAGTTTACTATTGAGAGTTGCATCATTTGAAGTTTTCATTTTCTACCTATCTCTTAGACTAATTCCTACAACCCCCTCCCCCAGCCCTTCTTTCATATGCTCAAGAAATGTCAAAGATTCTCCTATTGTAATATTGTGTATTTTTACACTTAGTCATTTTATGATTTTTTGAAAATTTGTCTAAGTTTGGAAGAAAAATCGTTTGAACCTCGTTATTAGACCGATGTTTTTGAGTTTGAGCTTGACCCATGTCTAAACCAGCCATTTAAAACGTAAGAAAGAATTTTATTTTTGACCTTTAAATTCAAGCGAAATTCGGGTTATTTTCGGGCGAATTTTGGAATTTGATATTCGTGTAATATGTCGTTGGATGCGTATCGAAATGCCGAGAACAATGGTATGTTACTTTTTTGAATTCGAATTCCGATTGGCCCGAAAATCGCGTTTTTCTAAAAAAAAGAGCAGTTTATCGGTTCAGATTTGGATCGGATTGGATCCGATGGATATAATTCGAATTAATATGGATCTGGACTCTATCCAAGACCCATATTAATCTGGATTTGGTTCAGTCCAAAATCTATTTCGATTTTTGGAGATGGATTTGGATCTTGGATCTAGATCCAAATTCATGCCCAACAATTTTATAGCTTTAATTTTTTTTAGGAGCTTTAAATTTGAGTTAATTAAGGTTTAAAAGCCTCCCTAGTTAATTTGGCTATTTTTGGAAACTTTTAAATAATTATTAATCATTTAATAATAAATAATTAATTAATTTTATTAATTCCGAATTTGTAATTATATGGATGATTTGGACTTCTTAAAGGAGTCCTTGTACATGCCTTAGAAGGCTAAAGAAAATTTTAGAAAGAATTCTAAAGCAAATAGAAAACTTTAAAAAAAAAAGTTAAACTTAAGAGTTTTGGAAATTTTGGAAAGGGAGGGTGAGAGAATCCTCAAAAGAGGAAACTCCCCATCTCCAGCCCATCTAGAAAGGGCTGGAGAAGGGGGAGGGCATCACCCCCTCTTGGCCTATTTAAACATAAAAAAAAGAAGGAAAGAAAAAGAGAAAGAGGAGAGAGAAATAGAGGAAAAGAGAGGAAGAAGAGGAGGAGAAGATCAAATTTTCTTCATCCATCCACGTTTTTGATCTTTCACCACTGTTTTTGGGTGATCTACATCTAAGGTACGGGTCTCTCTTCTTGAAACAAGTGAGAAGTCGACTATCGATTTGATTTCCATGCAATACCTTGGTGGAAATCCATGGTAAACGAGTAGATCTATGTGATAAACAAGTAGATCTATGTGATTACTTTAAAATACCCGGATGAGGATCCATGGATCCCCTTCCATGTATGCGTTTTTTGTTTTTCCCTTCTCAAAGGAATAAATTTCTGAATATGTTAAAACAGAATTTTTAATTAGTGTATAAGTGTTCATTTTAAAGCTTACTTTTGATGAAAATCGTTTTTTTTTTTCATGGGTGGTCCTGTTAAATTATGTATATATAAATATATATATACATATACTTATATATATACATACGTATATATATAAGTATATATATGTATATATATATACATAATATATTTCCTTTTCTTTTTCTGTACAAACCAAAAACCCGATAGGGGTGTTTTGGTAAATCAACATGTATTTTTTCCTTTTTGCATTTTTTTCCTTTTTCTTTCTTTTTCCCCTTTTCCCTTTTTCTTTTTATTTTTTTAGTTTTACTTTTGAAGGACCATAAGGGGCCCCACCTATCTAGTCGTTGGGGCCCCAACGATCATATTTATGACCGTTGGGGCTCCCAACGACTAGAAGGGAGCCCCCCTTTATGGTCCTCCTTTAGCTCTCCTCCTCTATAAATAGAGGAGGCTCCCCCTTGTAAATGTATTGGGTTTTCACCCTTCTCTTCCTTTCTTCAATAATATCCAACTTATGACTTTAAGTCATTTTCTACTTTTAAGAGTTTTGTGTGTGCACTTTTAGTGTTTGTGTTCTTGGCTCTTGTGGTCACTCTTAAAGAGTGCTTTTTGCTCTATTGGAGCTTCCGCCTCTTTTCATTACATGGTATCAGAGTTCGGTTGGTGATTGGGCTTCTCTTTGTTATCTTGGAACGTGTGCCTCTCAAATTTTTGAAGAAAGGAAGGATTTTTGGTACCGATGGAACGTGATTCTAAAGTGGAGCTTTCTTTTAAGCTAAATGGGTCCAACTATTTCATGTGGGCCTCCGCTATGGAAAATCATCTAAGAGGTAAGAAACTTTGGGGTTTTGTTATGGGAACTACTCCCGAACCCTCTCTTGTTCTCACTAAAATCGAAAATGAGGTTGAAAAAGCTTTAGATGGCGATGAGTGCATCAAATCTATCAATGACCATCAATCCAAAGTTGAGGATTGGGAAAGTAACCATGCCAAAATTTTGGCATGGTTTATGAACAATATAGACCTTAAAAATTGTGCTAATATTGCCAAATTTAGAAGGGCCAATGAAGCATGGTTTTTCCTTAAGGGTATGTATACCCAAAAGGATCTTGTTCGACAATTTTTTTGTCAAGAAAAAATCCGTTCCACCAAACAAATGGATATGAGTGTTCGGGACTATTTTAGCTCTCTAACCCCTCTTTGGGCTGAACTTGCTCTTCTTGAGCCTAAATGGGTGGCTCCGGAAGATATTGAGTTAAGAAGGGAACAAATTGAAAATGAGCACTTTTTTCAATTTCTTCATGGTCTTCGCCCGGAATTTGAACAAGTTAGGGCATCTCTTCTCCATAGAAGCAAAGCCCTACCTATTGAAGACGCCCTTCTCGAAATATGCCAAGAGGAAACTCGACTTGGCTTAAGCGTTAAGAGTGATGAAGTTTTGGCCGTTACTAGGCCCAAATCAAATGTTAAAGCATATATACTGTTAAAATATGTTGTAATTTCGTATATATATTTTATATATATAAGGTGATACATATACATATATTACATATGTATATGTATCTACCTATTATATATATAAAATATATATATTGCTAAGGGTAGTTTAGGTAAGGGTAGTTTAGGTATTTTACACATTCATTTTCGTGAATATGGTTTGTAACTTTTGCCTTTTTTCTTTTTTCTCTTTTCATTTAATGCATGTACTTGCATTGGGAGGGGCCCAACCCACTAGTCGTTGGACCCCTCCAACGGTCACAAAGAGGGGCTCCAACGACTATGTGGAGCCCCTCCCAAGGCCTCCTAAAAGCCCTATAAATATGGGCAGCTCCTCTTGTATTTCTTTAAGGGATTTGGGATTATAGCCCAACCTCTTTAGTTGTTTATGAATCTTATGAGTGCATTTGCACATTTGTGATTCCGTGTGTTGTGCTTGTTGTGCACAAGTGTTCTTGGGTGTGTATGTTCACACATTTATTCTCAAGGTTATTGCGTTATCGACTAAAGTATCTTGTTGAAGATATTTTTACATGGTATCAGAGCCTCGTTGAAAAGGAAGAATTGCGATTCGCCCTCTCTTGCATTCCTCGAAAAGCGTGCCTTCAAGTTTTTTGAAATAAAAGAGGATCACCTTCTTCGAGCAATATTTTAGGAGCCTCTCTTGTCAAGAAAGACGCGAAAAGTAATTAAGGTACGTATTATCCCTTGTATTCTTTCCTCTCTAATGGGCGAAAAAGACTCCCATTTTTCTCTTGGGTTTAAGCTTAATGGCTCAAACTATCATGTTTGGGCCGGTAATATGGAAGCCCATATTAAAGGAAAGGGGCTTTGGGGTTACGTTCATGGATCCATACCGGAACCGGAACTTAAAATTACCATTATTGAAGGAGGGGATATTAAGATCCTTGAAAGGGATGAAAGACAAAAGGCCCTTGAAGAGTATTCTAAAAAACATGATGATTGGGAAATGAAGAACTTCAAGATCTTATCTTGGATTTTCTCATCCGTTGAGACCAAGATAAACGCCAACATCATCAAATTTAAAAAGGCTTCCGAAGCTTGGATATATCTTGAGAAAATGTACACCTCAAGAGATCTATCCCACAAGTACTTTCTCCAAAAGAGAGCTTTGACCCTCCAACAAAATGACATGACCATTCGGGAGTACTTTGCCGAATTATCCTCTATTTGGGACGAGCTCGCAATTCTTGAACCTAAATGGAGTGGTGAGACAATCAAATTAAGGCACAAACAACTTGAGGAAGACCGGTTCTTTAATTTTTTAAATGGCCTTAGACCCGAATTTGAACAAGTTCGGTCCTCTCTTCTATCCGCCTTCACATCCCCCTCACTTGAAGATGTTATCACCAAGCTAAGAGGTGAAGAAACCCGTATGGGGATTGGCAAAAATAATTCTAGCATTCTTATTACTTCCTCTACTCAAGAAGATGGTGAAATGGCTAATGTCGTGTCAAGACCGGGAAATAACACGAAGACCTATGGACCTCCTCATTTCAAGAATCAAGGAGGAAATGATCGGTATGGCAAAAGAGACTATAGCAAAGTGACTTGCTACTATTGTAAAGAACCCGGACATATCAAACCTTTGTGTCCTAAATGGAAGAAATTGATTGCAACGGCTATGACATCTCAAGTTGAAGAACGACCTTCTTCATCAAGTGAGTCTCTTTCTCTTCAACAAATTGTAGATGCACTACAACCTTTTCTCAAGGGAGGTACTTCCGGAGCCGCTATGTCATCTTCTTCCCCCGGTAAGACATCTTGGCTTTTAGATTTCGGGGCATCCTTTCACATGACCCCTAGCTCTTGCTCTCTTTCAAATTTTTCTAAAAATTCTTTTCCATCCTTTGTCTCAACCGCGGACGGAACATCTCTTGAGATTAAAGGAATAGGTAATTTTGAAAAACAAGACTTCTTTGTTCCAAAAATTCGTTTTATTCCAAACCTCAACTTAAATCTTCTTTCCGTCTCCCAACTCTCGGACCATGGTTGCGATATAAAATTCTCTTCTAATAAATGTTGGATACAGGATCGCCAGTCCAGGAGATTGATTGGGGAAGGCTCTAGAAGAGGAGACCTCTACTACATAGATTTTCTTCAAGTTCCCAAGAGTCAATTTTGCAACGTCGTCCAAAACAAAGATATTCATGTATGGCATAAGAGATTGGGTCATCCCAATATTGTTAAAATCTCTTATTTACCTTTTATTAAACATCTTTGTAAAAGTGACTTTCTGTGTAATGAATGCATTCTTGGGAAAATGAAATGTTTGCCTTTTCCTCAAAGATCCATGTTTACGACAAAACCATTTGAAATTGTCCATTCCGATGTATGGGGACCGGCTCCGGTAATGTCAAAAGGAGGATTTTCATATTATGTGATCTTCGTGGATGACTACACTAGGTTTTGTTGGATTTATTTCCATAAACATAAACATGAAGTTTTCTCAACTTTTAAAAGTTTTCACATGATGATTTCAAATCAATTTAATGGATGTTTAAAAATCTTTAGGTCTGACTCTGGAGGAGAATACCTCTCAAATGAATTTAAGAGTTATCTTGAAAATCTTGTCCGAAAACCCCTCAACAAAATGGGTTAGCCGAACGAAAGCACAGGCACATCATTGAAACAACTAGGACTTTACTCATTTCTCAAAACATTCCAAAAAATCTTTGGGCTGAGGCAGCCCTTACTTCTGTCTATCTCATAAACAGACTCCCATCGAAGAATTTAAACAAAATTTCTCCCTTTGAAAAACTGTACGATAAGGAACCTGATTATAGCAGGTTAAGGGTCTTTGGGTGTAAATGTTTTGTTCTTACTAATAAGAATGACAAACTTTCTCCTAAAGCCATTCCTTGTGCCTTTCTTGGCTATTCTGAAACCCAAAAGGGGTTTCGTTGTTATGATATCAAAAGTGATAAATTGTATGTTTCCAGAAACGTGAGTTTTTTGGAAAATATTAGTGAATTTGAATGTTGTGACCCCCATAATGAAAATATGGATTATTCCTTTTTATTTGATTTACTGAATAAAGACGATGATACTAGTGATAATGAGTCAGATCAAAGTAACCCAAATGAATTTGAAACCGAGGAAAACATCTCCTTGCCTCCTTCGTCACATCAACCTATTGAATTACCTAGAGACCCTATCACCTACTCTCATAGAGATCAAAACAACTTTAGGAGTGCTCTCGACAGATATAATGATGCCAGTCCCAGTGCCTCTCAGAATGGAGTGATCCCTCGTAGAACTGAGAGAAGTAGAAGGCCTCCTTCTAGGTTCATTTCCTATGACTCTTTTTCACCAAGATATAGAGCCTGCCTTCGTGCCATCCACTCCTATATAGAACCTAGAAGTTTTGAAGAAGCACGAAAGTGCCCTGAATGGATTAATGCAATGGACAATGAACTTGAGGCTCTGAGAAGAGCCAAAACTTGGGAGTTTCAAAATCTGCCTAAAGGCAAGAAAACAATAGGGTGCAGATGGGTTTTTAAAGTAAAAACTAAAAGTAATGGATCCCTTGAAAGGTATAAAGCTCGCTTGGTTGCAAAAGGATATAGTCAAGAATATGGTATTGACTATGAAGAAACTTTTGCTCCTGTAGCTCGTATGGTCACTATCTGATGTCTTATAACCGTTGCCTCTATCAACAAATGGAATATCTATCAAATGGATGTTAAAAATGCCTTTTTAAATGGCGATTTAAGCGAAGAAGTTTATATGGATGCTCCTCCTGAAATGGAGACTCCTAAGGGAAAGGTGCTTCGTCTTCAAAAAGCACTCTATGGCCTAAAACAAGCCCCCAAGGCTTGGTATGATAGATTTAACTCTGTAATGATTGAGAATGGTTTTTCCTCTTGTTTTACTGACACTGCTCTTTTTGTTAGAAAATCCAATGCAGTGATTGTTATTTTACTTCTGTATGTTGATGACATGCTCATCACTGGGAGTGACTCTAACGGGGTTAAGAGTATAAAATCTATCTTAAAAGATAGATTTGAAATGTCTGACTTAGGTTTTCTAACTTATTTTTTGGGAATTGAAGTAGCATACTCTCTTAGAGGATATTTCTTATCCCAAACTAAGTTTGCTTCTAAGATCATTGACAGGTCAGGTATTACAGATGAGAAGCTTTGTGAAACTCCTACGGTAGTAGGAGCAAAGATGAAAATTGATGATGGAGTTCCCCTTTTGGATCCTACACCCTACAGACAGTTTGTAGGATCATTGATGTATCTGAGTATTACCAGACCAGATATATCCCATGCAGTCCATACTGCAAGTCAGTTTCAGCATGCGCCTACTTCCGTTCACATGAGTGCTATCTTACGAGTCGTAAGATACATAAAGGGTACTCTAAATAAGGGAGTTTTTCTGTCCTCTTCTTCTGACTTAAAATTGATTGCGTATACTGACTCAGATTGGGGAGGTGACCCAAATAACCGTCACTCCACCACTGGTTTTTGTGTGTTCTTAGGAGACTCTCTAATATCTTGGAGATGCAAGAAGCAACAAAAGGTGTCACTCTCCTCCACAGAAGCTGAATATCGTGCCATGGCAACTACTACCATAGAGATTGTTTGGATTCATCAATTGCTAAAAGACATGAGGATTACAATAGAAGGGCCCACTAAGCTTTGTTGTGACAACAAGAGTGCAATTTACATCGCGAAAAATCACACCTTTCATGAGCGGACTAAACACATCGAAATTGACTGTCACTATGTTCGTGAAGCATATTTAAAGGAGTCATTGATCTTCCTTATGTCACGTCTGAATATCAGCTGACAGACTTCTTTACTAAAGCTTTGTGCGTTCCGCGATTCAACTTCCTTCTTGGCAAACTATCGGTCATCTTGCCCTAAGTTTGAGGGGGGGTGTTAAAATATGTTGTAATTTCGTATATATATTTTATATATATAAGGTGATACATATACATATATTACATATGTATATGTATCTACCTATTATATATATAAAATATATATATTGCTAAGGGTAGTTTAGGTAAGGGTAGTTTAGGTATTTTACACATATTCATTTTCGTGAATATGGTTTGTAACTTTTACCTTTTTTCTTTTTTCTTTTTTCTCTTTTCATTTAATGCATGTACTTGCATTGGGAGGGGCCCAACCCACTAGTCGTTGGACCCCTCCAACGGTCACAAAGAGGGGCTCCAATGACTATGTGGAGCCCCTCCCAAGGCCTCCTAAAAGCCCTATAAATATGGGCAGCTCCTCTTGTATTTCTTTAAGGGATTTGAGATTATAGCCCAACCTCTTTAGTTGTTTATGAATCTTATGAGTGCATTTGCACATTTGTGATTCCGTGTGTTGTGCTTGTTGTGCACAAGTGTTCTTGGGTGTGTATGTTCACACATTTATTCTCAAGGTTATTGCGTTATCGACTAAAGTATCTTGTTGAAGATATTTTTACATATACCTCCTCACTTTAACAAAAATAATAATGGGCCTAGAAAGGGAGTAATATGCCATTATTGTAATGAACCGGGACACATTAGACCGGTTTGTCCCAAACTTAAGGGAAAAGTAGTCGCGGTTGGAGAAAATTTTCCAAAGAAGGAAGAAGAAAGTGCCAAAGAGGGAGATATCAAAGAAACTCTTAATCATATCTCTGAAGTTCTCCAACATCTCCTCAAGACTTCTTCTTCAACATCCAGAGCCGCCATCGCCTATTCTTCATCACCTACAGGTATGTGGATACTAGACTCCGGTGCTTCGTTTCATATGACATCTCATAAAAACTCTCTTTCAAATGTTTTTTCCGTACCCATATCCTCTTATGTTTCAACGGCCGATGGAACATCATTGAAAATTGAAAGTATTGGAACACTTGATTTTAAAAATTCTCAAAACTTTTTCGTTCCTAAAGTAAGAATCATTCCAAAAATTAATTTAAATCTTTTTTCCGTTTCCCAAATCATCGATCATGGATGCCAAGTCTCTTTCTCACCTAAAGATTGCACCGTGCAGGATCTCCAGTCAGGGAAGCTAATTGGGCAAGGCCATAGAAGGGGTGATCTTTATTTTATGGACTTTTTGACTCTTCCATCTAAGTCATCTTGCAATCTTGTAAAAGACAAAAGTATTGGAATTTGGCATGAGAGATTTGGTCATCCAAATTTTATAAAAATGTCTCTTTTTCCGTTTTTGAACAATACTTGTAAAGACAATCACATGACTTGTAAAGATTGCATTTTTGGGAAATCTAAAGCTACTCCATTTGAACTTGTTCATTCCGATGTGTGGGGACCTTCCCCTATTTTGTCTAAAGGGGGATTTTCGTACTATGTGGTCTTTATTGATGACTTCACTCGATTTACGTGGATTTACTTCCTAAGTCGCAAATCCGAAGTTTTCTCCTTCTTTAAAGAATTTCATGCAATGGTTAAAAATCAATTTTTGGGAAATCTATCTATTCTTAGGTCCGATTCGGGAGGCGAATATATGTCCAATGATTTTCAAAGCTATTTAAAAGAAAATGGAATTTGTCATCAACGTTCTTGTCCCAACACTCCACAACAAAATAGTCTTGCGGAAAGAAAGCACAGACACATAATAGAAACTACAAGAACGTTATTAATTTAAAAAAATATCCCAAAATCCTTTTGGGCCGAAGTGGTTCTAACCTCAACATATCTTATCAATAGAACCCCTTCATCCTCTTTGAAAAATCTTTCTCCATTTGAAAAACTTTACAATATGTCTCCTGATTATAAAAGACTAAGAATTTTTGGATGTAAATGCTTTGTTTTAACTCACAAAAATGATAAACTTTCTCCTAGGGCTATTGAATGTATTTTCTTGGAATATGGCGAAAAACAAAAAGGTTATCGATGTTTTGACATGTTTAAGAACAAACTTTATATCTCAAAAGATGTCACATTCCTAGAAGAAGAAAATGGTTTTTCGCACCAACCAAATGAAAATATTGATTATTCCTTTTTATTTGACTTGTTGCCTCAAGAAAACATCATAGATGATCATATTGATCCTAGTGAACTTCTTAGTGAAGATCATTTTGAACATCCAAATGATGATCAAAACTTAGAAGAAAATGTTTCAAGACAAATACAAGTCTACTCTAGAAGGAATGAAAGAAATCCTCCATGTGCCCTTGAAAAATTCTCTCAAAGTGAGTCGATCGAAGAGACCTCTCAAAGAAAATCAAATCGTATTTCCAAAATACCAAATAGATTTGTTTCTTATGATTCTTTTTCTCCTAACTTTCGAGCATGCCTACTTGCTCTTCACTCCTTTCATGAACCATCTCATTACAATGATGCTAAACAATATGCTCATTGGAATGAAGCTATGAAACTAGAACTTAATGCTCTTAAAAGGGCGCAAACTTGGGAAATCATTGATCCTCCCAATGGCAAGAAACCCATTGGATGTAGATGGGTTTTTAAAGTAAAAACTAAGAGTGATGGTTCATTATAAAGATATAAGGCTAGGTTGGTAGCCAAAGGATATGCCCAAGAGTATGGGTAAATTATGATGAAACTTTTGCCCCAGTTGCTCGAATGACTAGTGTTCGAGCTCTTATTGCTATAGCCTCTGTTAAAAAATGGCCAATCTTTCAACTTGATGTCAAAAATGCCTTTTTGAATGGTAGTTTAAATGAAGAAGTTTATATGGAACCGCCTCCAGGTATGAATTTAAATGAAAAATTTTTGAAATTAAAAAAGACCTTATATGGACTTAACCAAGCTCCTAAAGCTTGGTATGACAGGTTTAGTAATGTATTAATCAATTTAGGATTTTCTTCTTGCTATACTGACACTGCTCTTTTTGTGAAAAGGACAGGTGACTCCATTATTATGCTTCTGCTGTATGTTGATGATATGATCATCACTGGGAATGACAAAAAGGGAGTAAATGATGTAAAATCTATGTTAAAAGAAACTTTTGATATGTCTGATCTTGGATATTTGAGATATTTTTTAGGAATTGAAGTGGCTTATTCCGTGCGAGGATACATTCTATCTCAAATGAAATTAACTGCAGAAATTTGTACCAAATCAGGAATATCTGATGAAAAGAAAGTTGAGACTCTCGAAGTTATCAATGCAAAACTGAGACTTGAAGATGGTGTTCTTCTTGAGGATCCAACCCCCTACCGTCAATTAATCGGATCCCTCACCTATCTATCCATCACACGTCCAGATATAGCTCATGTGGTTCATGCAACAAGCCAGTTTCAGCATTCACCTACTTCGGTTCATATGGCGGCCGTAATGAGAATTGTGCGATACATCAAAAATACCATCTCCAAGGGACTCTTCTTATCCCCTTCCTCATCTCTTGAATTAACTGCTTTTACTGATGCTGACTAGGGAGGAAATCCCAATGATCGTATCTCAATTACGGGTCTTTGCATTTTTTTAGGTGAATCTCTCATTTCGTGGAGATGCAAGAAGCAGCAAAAGGTCTCACTATCATCTACTGAAGCTAAATATCGGGCTATGGCAATGACAACTATGGAAATCGTATGGCTCAGAAGTCTCCTTGGTGACATGGGCGTTCTCATTTCCACTCCCACCAAGCTCTGTTGTGATAACAAAAGTGCGATATACATTGCCAGCAATCACACCTTTCATGAGCGAACCAAGCATATCGAAATGGATTGCCATTATGTTCGAGACGAATATCTCAGAGAGACCATCACATTACCATATGTTACTTCAGAATATCAACTGACTGACTTCTTCACCAAGGCGCTCCCAACTCCACGATTCATGTTTCTTCTTAGCAAACTTTCGGTCTTCTCCCCGTAAAGTTTGAGGGGGCATGTTGAATTATGTATATATAAATATATATATACATATACTTATATATATACATACGTATATATATAAGTATATATATGTATATATATATACATAATATATTTCCTTTTCTTTTTCTGTACAAACCAAAAACCCGATAGGGGTGTTTTGGTAAATCAACATGTATTTTTTCCTTTTTGCATTTTTTTCCTTTTTCTTTCTTTTCCCCCTTTTTCCTTTTTCTTTTTATTTTTTTAGTTTTACTTTTGAAGGACCATAAGGGGCCCCACCTATCTAGTCGTTGGGGCCCCAACGATCATATTTATGACCGTTGGGGCTCCCAACGACTAGAAGGGAGCCCTCCTTTATGGTCCTCCTTTAGCTCTCCTCCTCTATAAATAGAGGAGGCTCCCCCTTGTAAATGTATTGGGTTTTTACCCTTCTCTTCCTTTCTTCAATAATATTCAACTTATGACTTTAAGTCATTTTCTACTTTTGAGAGTTTTGTGTGTGCACTTTTAGTGTTTGTGTTCTTGGCTCTTGTGGTCACTCTTAAAGAGTGCTTTTTGCTCTATTGGAGCTTCCGCCTCTTTTCATTACAGGTCCATGTATGGATTGCTAGATGCATGAAAGCATCCTATAAAACCCGTTATGTGCATGTATCCTTAAACATGATTCTGCATGTTCATGTAAATCTTATCGTAAATTTACACACACACACACACACATATATATATATATATATATATCATGATTCTGCATGTTCATATAAATCTGATCGTAAATCTGCATATACGTATACTCGATGATCTTGTTTGTGGATCCCTAAACCGGGACAGATTTGCCATGTTTATAACATGCACAAATCTGGTCCATATTTAGTGTTCGTAAAATCGTGGTGGTATTGTAACGCCCCAAAAACTTAACCTAGAAACACCAGGATTTTTTTTTATATATATACCGCAGAATCATTTTATAACTCATGGTGAAGTGAATGGAGCGATACAGGTAGAAAGATCTTCAAACAATCCACACATCCTTTATTCCACTTTAGTTCATGAAACTTTACAAAAGTACATTTACAAAGAACGAATCCATGATGGCATATCAGTTACAAGTTGGTCAGGGGATGAGTAGATCAAACAAATATCGAAATCTCCCCTGTAACCGCTTGTGGTGACTACTCATGACCTGAGAATGAAAACAAATAGGAATTAGACTACCATGTCTAAGCAGAAATTCTGTATTGATAGTGCAAGTATATCGTGAATCGAGTGCGTGGTATGAGTGTCATGGTTGATCTTTAGTGTATAACAAGACATGTAAGCAATATGTAACAAAGATCTAAATTCATGTACATGAGCAGGTGAGCAGTTATTTAGCAATAACAAATATGCAATATTGATAAGCATGTGAGGTATGCCATAGTCAATGTAATAACATGTACACTTTCAGATAACAATTTAATTACCTCGTATCCACCAAGTTAAGAATTTTACTAATTTACAAGTTGATAATATAAAGCATCTGAAATACAACTTACATATATCTCTCTAGTGTCTCCACTAGTTGTGACACTTAACTCTTCTAAATGATGTTTAATTATCTTATCACGCGGGTACACACGGGCACAAGTGACCATCTTAGAAGAGAACGTTCGGGGGTATATTATTCCAGGTAATTTATTAACTCGAACATTCTAACGGTGACTGAATCCCCAAGGGAGCGACCAATAGCCGAAAGAATCTCCCAAGGGCTCAACTCAAAACAGGATGCATCCCTAACTTCTGCAGAAGATGTGAAACTACCACTTAGGACACATAGGTAGTCCTGGTCCCTAACTCCAAGGACGGGGACCCACGAGCCGCTTCACGCTCGCCACCAAACACAAGTCCTCGAAGTCTTGTACCACCCACCCTCTCCAAGGTTGGTCTCAACTGAATAATTGGGTTTCATTAATTTAGTTATTTGCCCGATGTTTAGAACCTTTCCACAACTTCTAATAACTGATATAGCATTAAACCCCATTCTTAGTAATACACACACACTCAAACATTGAGTCCCAACTTTCCTTTGTCACATGTTATGTTCATTGTTCACCATATACTAAACATGAATACCCATCATAGGTATCTATCTGTTAAATATAACTCAGCTGCTCTGTTAATAAAAGTATCACATATTCCTACATATTGTTCTAACCAAATTGCCCCAACTAGATATCTTTTCAAAAAAAAATAACAAATAAGCTATCCTGAAATTTGTGTTAAACCATTTTTAGCAGACAATCGTCCAATATAGATTGCAGTCAGTCTGAAAAATGCATCGATATGGTGTAAAAGAAACAAGACAATTCATGCACAGAGAGACAATATACCATTGACAACGCTAGTGGAAATCAAGCATGATCAGAAACCACTACTCCTAAATATAACCTTGCATTTAGTGTGAAATAATATACAGTTTTAACGTGTTCTTTATAATGTGAGATATGTTGTATGGATCACCCAGTATAAGATACGTAAGACTGTTCAAGCAAGATATAGTCCCTCAATGAAAGTATGTTTACTACTGTTTCCCTTTTATAATACATTTTTTTTCAAAAGAAAAATCAAAATCTATAACAACCCACGAAATTCTGGCTTATAAAACAAAATGGAATCTGATACAACATATACAGATTTTAGTTAATCTGGAATCCGACGCAGGCATCAAGAACCCAGGTTTAGAATCTAACGCAATAGGTTAAAAGAAATCAATCTAACCAAGAATAATCAATCTGACCAACATCATATATGATCAAGAACCATTATGCTTAAGAGAAGAAAACAAATCCGAAACCCATTTGATCAAAAGCATATACGATCAAGAAAATCAATATGTTCCAGAGAATGAATCAAATCAGGAAAAGAAATGACCCCCACACCGTTCAGATTTCAAGATTTAGGGTTTATCAAGAAAACCCCCAAATCTATTGGATTTGGGGATTTATGGTTTAGGGTTAGGCACGAAAACATCTTCCCTTCCCAAGGCTATCGTTACCCTTACCGGTAACCCCAAGCCACAGTGTTGGATTTTCCGACAACCAAGAACAGATTGAAAAGCTAGTACATGCGATAATAATCGGGGTTTCCCTTAACCGACCCAACCCCAACCCGATTCATTCTGCACCCAACAAAATCAAAAACAGAATCCTACCTCAATCGTTATCGATGCCTGCTGTGAGAAGAACGTCGACGATGGTGACAACAGGTGGTCGGGGTACCTCTAACAAATGGACTCCACCGACGTGCGCAAAATCTTACCTTTCCTTTTCCGGCGACGGATGAAGAAGAACGAGGCTGACGATCGAGCTCAGGTACCCCCCCCCCTCCAACACTGTGCTTCTTGCTGCCGACTCTGAAATCGTCAAGAGAAGAGGGATGAGAGGGGAGAGACGAGTGACGAGAGAAGGAATTTGAGAGGAGAGAAACGCGAGGGTCCAGCCTCCTCTACGTTCCCCTCCTTTTATCGTGGCGATCCCTCATCTCTGATGGACCGGGAGAGTCGGTTACCTCCTGTAACCCCTCCCCTCCCCCGATTTGCCATTTCCACTTCTTGAGTAAGAATCATGCCCTAAGCACGATTCTGAAACTCGAGTTTTAATAAAACTCAAAACGGGTCCGGGTCCGAACCCGATAACCTACAGTGCCGGATCCATTTTACCATGGATCCGGATCTATGACAAATTATTAACCCACTCCACCCCTTGGATCCTCCACGATGTGGGTTCGGAAAGACACCACTTGGGCAAATCCTTAAATGGATCCATTTGGGTCCACGGGAATTCGACCCAACTCATATAGTTCGTACCTTATTACCTACTCCATTTGGATCCAGTGAAGGGATCCAAGACCCAAATCTCCCTATTTTTCATAGTTATTACATCCTCACCCCCTAAAAAAAAAAATCGTCCCCGAAATTTACTTGAAAGAAAACAAAACTTTACTCGAACAAATTGGGATACTTCTCCCTCATACTAGCTTCAGGCTCCCACGTGCTTTCCTCTATACCATGATGTTGCCACCTCACCTTGACGAAAGGAATGACTTTAGATCGTAAGGCTCGCTCGCTTCTTTCCAGTATTTCCACAGGCTTTTCGTCCATCGTCAGGTCTTCCTTTATATTCACATCTTCATACTGAATAACATGGGACGGATCATGTAGATATTTCCGCAACATCGAAACGTGAAACACATTATGTATTTGCGCATAATGGGGAGGTAAAGCGACTCGATATGCTGTTTCTCCAATCCGTTCCAGAATCTCGAAGGGTCCCACATATCTTGGACTTAATTTCCCCTTCTTACCAAATCGAAACACACTTTTTGTGGGCGATATTTTCACAAAAACCCGATCTCCCACACCAAAATTAAGTTCTCGACGCCTCCGATTAACATAATTCTTTTGACGACTCTAAGCGGATGTTAATCTATCTCGAATCATTTTTACCTACTGAGTATAATGTTGTATTACAATCGGTGGTTCTAAAGAACGTTCACCCAATGCATCCCAATAAATCGGTGATCTGCAAGGTCTTCCATACAAAGCTTCAAAAGGAGCCATACCAATACTTGCATGGTAACTGTTATTGTAAGCATACTCAGCCAAAACCGCACGCTTATCCCATTCACCCTTCCAATCTAGCATACATGCTCGCAACATGTCTTCGAGCGTTTGAATAGTCCTTTCTGATTGACCATCGGTTTGGGGATGAAAGGCGGTACTCAGCTTCAACTTGGTACCCAAAGCCTGTTGTAATTGACTCCAAAACCGAGAAGTGAACCTTGGGTCACGATCCGATATGATTGATACAGGTACCCCATGTAACCGAATAACCTCTCGAATATATAGATCTGCTAGACTCTCCAGAGATTGGGCGATCCTTATGGGTAGGAAATGAGCTGATTTTGTAAGTCGATCCACTATTACCCAAATAGCATCATGTTGTCTTCGTGTTTTGGGAAAACCCACTACAATATCCATAGTGATCTCTTCCCACTTCCATTGAGGAATCTCCAGTTGCTGCATCATTCCTCCAGGTTTCTGATGTTCCATCTTAACTTGCTGACAAGTCAGACACTTTGAGACATAACTTGCAACCTCACGTTTCATACCATTCCACCAATACCCTCTTTGTAAATCTTTAAACATTTTCGTACTCCCTGGGTGTATGGTGTACTTGGTTTTATGTGCTTCTTCTAACAGTTTTCCTTTCAACTCGGGATTGCTAGGAACCCAAAGTCGCTTTTTCATCCAAATACTTCCATCCTCTTTCAGGGTAAAGTGTGAGGTTCCTTGTTGAGCCAATATTCTAAACTTCTCGTATTGTGGATCCTCCTTCTGACCATCAATAATTCTAGTAAGGATCTCAGGAAGAACCACTAGATTTGATAATCTGATGTTTCCTTTGTCGCCCTCATACGGCTTCCAGTCAATAAATGCTTCTATTAAGTTCAATCGTTTACTCACTAAACTGGACAGTGTACTCTTGGTTTTGCGACTTAAAGAGTCAGCTACAACATTTGCTCTTCCAGGATGATAGGAAATTGAAAAATCATAATCTTTTATAAATTCCAACCATCGCCGTTGCCGCATGTTTAACTCTTTCTGAGAAAAGAGATATTTAAGACTTTTATGATCTGTGAATACTTCAAACGTCTCCCCGTACAAGTAATGTCGCCACATCTTTAAGGCAAAAACCACGGCTGCTAACTCAAGATCATGAGTTGGATAATTACGCTCATGGTTCTTAAGTTGGCGAGAAGCGTAAGCTATTACCTTCCCATTCTGCATCAGAACGCATCCCAATCCTATTCCTGACGCATCAGAGTAGACTACAAAACCACCATGGCCTGTTGGTAACACTAAAACTGGAGCAGTTGTAAGTTTCTTCTTTAGTATCTGAAAACTCTCTTCACATTCCTCCGTCCATTCAAATTTAATTCCTTTCCTTAGTAACTTGGTCATAGGCATGGCAATCCGTGAAAAATCCTGAATGAATCTTCTATAGTATCCAGCCAGACCAAGAAAACTTCTAATGTCACCGACATTCTTTGGTTGACTCCAACTCAATACAACCTCAATCTTTATCGGGTCCACCGATACACCATCACGGGATATAACATGACCTAAAAATATGACCTTCTCCAGCCAAAATTTGCATTTAGAAAATTTCGCAAACAGTTTATGTTTTCTGAGAGTCTCCAATACTATTCTAAGATGATCTTTGTGTTGCTCTGCAGTCTCCGAATATATGAGAATATCATCAATAAAGACGATAAAAAAAGTATCCAGATAAGCGCAAAATAGCCTATTCATCATCTCCATAAATGCCGCAGGAGCATTCGTAAGTCCGAAAGGCATTACTACAAATTCGTAGTGACCATACCTAGTCCGGAAAGCTGTATTTGAAATATCTTCACTCCTAATCCGCAGCTGATGATATCCGGATCTGAGGTCAATCTTAGAAAATACCTTAGCTTTTTGCAATTGATTGAACAAATCCTCGATACGTGGTAGTGGATATTTGTTTTTAATTGTAGCCTGGTTCAGCAAACGATAGTCTATACAAAGTCTCATGGAACCATCTTTCTTTTTCACGAAAAGAACTGGCGCCCCCCAGGGTGATACACTTGGTCTGATAAAACCCTGTTTCATTAATTCTTGGAGTTGCTTCTTCAGTTCCTCTAACTCTGCCGGAGCCATGCGATATGGTGCTTTCGAAATGGGTGCAGTCCCAGGCACCAACTCAATTTGAAAATCTACCTCACGTCGTGGAGGTAATCCCGACAATTCATCTGGAAATACATCTGGAAATTCTCGCACCACTTCAAGTTCTCCTAAAGGAATGGATTTCGATTCACAGGAAAGTATATTCACCAAAAATGCTCTGCATCCTTGCCTTAAATACTTTTGAACCTTTAATACCGATATAGTTTTGGAGGTTGCCACCCGTCGGGAGAGTCGGAACTCAACTTTTGGATGCCCTGGTCTGTTCAAAATTACCTTCCCTTGGCGACATAAAATCTCAGCATAATCCTCAAATAACCAGTCCATTCTCAGTATAACATCAAACTCTGTCATATCGAGAATGATTAAGTCAGCATTAAAGGTTTGTCCTTCCAACACAATAGCTACCTCAGGAATGAAATTTATGCATATGGAGTTATATCCTATAGGGTTGTACACATCCAAAGCATATTTTAGAGTTTCAGTATGTGCACCTAAATGTTTTGCAAACTCAATAGAGATGAATGAATGTGTGGCACCACAATCAAACAATACTAGTGCAGCATGACCACCGACCATTACCGTACCTTGCACCAATTCCGTGTTATCAAGTTCTTCCGCAGTAGTAGCGTAAACCCGTCCTGGTACCCGCTTTTGCACATTCGATGGAGGAGTAGGTTGTGATGGTGGAGGTTGTTGCGGTGCAGCCCCAACTTGTCTCTTCTGCATGTTAGCGGTCTTCTTACGACACTGCCTAATATAGTGGCCCATTTTGCCACAGTATAAACTTGCGCCGGTGTCCCGAGGACAAGGTTGCCCATTATGAGGTCGGTTGCACTTGGAACATGCTTTGTTTTGTCCCTAATATTGTGGAGGACGATCTCCACCCGAGATATGCTGCTTCTTTTGTGGTGACTGATATTTCTTGCCACCAGTTTGCTGCTGTGTGGAAACTCCTCTTTTGCCTGACATGCAACCCTGATCCTTTCGAGATCGCTCCCATTCCTCGTTCAAGGTCGTGACTGCTTCGATGGCCGAGGCAAAAGTGGATGGCATGCTAGTCATTACTTTTACTCGCAGTCCGTCTTTAAGACCATAGACGTACTTAGTTGCCCGTGCTTTGTCATTTCCAAACATGTTCGGGTAATATCGCTCCAAACTGCGAAAACGAGTAGTATACTCTACAAGACTCATATTGCTCTGAGTCAGTTCCAGGAACTCCTGCTGCTTCCTATCGCGAGCATGTTGTGGAAAGTAGGTGTCCAAAAAGACTTTCCGAAATCCTTCCCAAGGTATGATGTCCATTTCTGCGAACTGAACCGTGCGAGCCGTATCCCACCATTTTTGTGCATCCCCGATCAATCGGTATGTACCAAAGTCAGTCCGTCTGTCGCCTGGAACAGGCAGAACTCTAAAGGCTCTCTCGATCTCAGCAATCCAACTGTTGGCACATTCTGGATCGGCTTCCCCAGAGAAGGATGACGGATTTAGCTTCAAGAACTTCTCATATGTCACGATTCCTGGGTCATGACGTGCACTCGTAGTAGCGACCATCTCTGTCTGGACCCGCACTTGCGCATCCAAGGTCTGCGCTAAGTTGTTAAGGGTATTCATCATAAAATCTCTTTGTTCTTGCCATTTGTCGGGCGAGTTAGAACAATTTTGGTTTCGGCGATACATCTTTCAGAAATCTAGCAAAAGTAACAGTATATGTCAATCTTTACCAGAGTTGTACTCATCGGGCTACACTACTTAGCATCATGCCCACAATACTAGCTCACAATATATTCATAGATATATATATATATATATACTCACAAAACTCTTGCAAGGAGTGGCTCGACCTCGATGCTTGATGTACTGTTCCCGACTCTGATACCATAACTGTAACGCCCCAAAAACTTAACCCAGAAACACCGGGATTTTTTTTTATATATATATATATATACCGCAGAATCATTTTATAACTCATGGTGAAGTGAATGGAGCGATACAGGTAGAAAGATCTTCAAACAATCCATACATCCTTTATTCCACTTTAGTTCATGAAACTTTACAAAAGTACATTTACAAAGAACGAATCCATGATGGCTTATCAGTTACAAGTTGGTCAGGGAACCAGTAGATCAAACAGATATCGAAACCTCTCCAGACTACTCATGACCTGAGAATGAAAACAAATAGGAATTAGACTACCATGTCTAAGCAGAAATTCTGTATTGATAGTGCAAGTATATCGTGAATCGAGTGCGTGGTATGCGTGTCATGGTTGATCTTTAGTGTATAACAAGACATGTAAGCAATATGTAACAAAGATCTAAATTCATGTACATGAGCAGGTGAGCAGTTATTTAGCAATGACAAATATGCAACATTGATAAGCAGGTGAGGTATGCCATAGTCAATGTAATAACATGTACACTTTCAGATAACAATTTAATTACATCGTATCCACCAAGTTAAGAATTTTACTAATTTACAAGTTGATAATATAAAGCATCTGAAATACAACTTACATATATCTCTCTAGTGTCTCCACTAGTTGTGACACTTAACTCTTCTAAATGATGTTTAATTATCTTATCACGTGGGTACACACGGGCACAGGTGACCATCTTAGAAGAGAACGTTCGGGGGTATATTATTTCAGGTAATTTATTAACCCGAACATTTTAACGGTGACTGAATCCCTAAGGGAGCGACCAATAGCCGAGAGAATCTCTCAATGGCTCAACTCAAAACAGGATGCATCCCTAACTTCTGCAGAAGATATGAAACTACCACTTAGGACACATAGGTAGTCCTGGTCCCTAACTCCAAGGACGGGGACCCACGAGCCGCTTCACGCTCGCCACCAAACACAAGTCCTTGAAGTCTTGTACCACCCACCTTCTCTAAGGTAGGTCTCAACTGAATAATTGGGTTTCATTAATTTAGTTATTTGCCCGAAGTTTAGAACCTTTGCACAACTTCTAATCACTGTCATAGCATAAAACCCCATTCTTAGTAATACACACACACTCAAACATTGAGTCCCAACTTTCCTTTGTCATATGTTATGTTCATTGTTCACCATATACTAAACATGAATACCCATCATAGGTATCTATCTGTTAAATATTAACTTAGCTGCTTTGTTAATAAAAGTATCACATACTCTCACATATTGTTCTAACCAAATTGCCCCAACTAGATATCTTTTCAAAAAAAATAACAAATAAGCTATCCTGAAATTTGTGTTAAACCATTTTTAGCAGACAATCGTCCAATATAGATTGCAGTCAGTCTGAAAAATGCATCGATATGGTGTAAACGAAACAAGACAATTCATGCACAGAGAGACAATATACCATTGATGACAACGCTAGTGGAAATCAAGCATGATCAGAAACCACTACTCCTAAATATAACCTTGCATTCAGTGTGAAATAATATACAGTTTTAACGTGTTCTTTATAATGTGAGATATGTTGTATGGATCACCTAAGACTGTTCAAGCAAGATATAGTCCCTCAATGAAAGTATGTTTACTACTGTTTCCCTTTTATAATACATTTTTTTCAAAAGAAAAATCAAAATCTATAACCCACGAAATTCTGGCTTATAAAACAAAATGGAATCTGATACAACATATACAGATTTTAGTTAATTTGGAATCCGACGCAGGCATCAAGAACCCAGGTTTATTCAAGAAGTTAAAGAAATTAAAGGAATCTATGTTAGGCTGTCCATATTGAATGAAAATCATCAGCCGACAAATTCAAGACACCCTGCTTCACATATTATTTAGAATCTAACGCAATAGGTTAAAAGAAATCAATCTAACCAAGAATAATCAATCTGACCAACATCATATATGATCAAGAACCATTATGCTTAAGAGAAGAAAACAAATCCGAAACCCATCTGATCAAAAGCATATACGATCAAGAAAATCAATATGTTCCAGAGAATGAATCAAATCAGGAAAAGAAATGACCCCCACACCGTTCAAATTTCAAGATTTAGGGTTTATCAAGAAAACCCCCAAATCGATTTGATTTGGGGATTTATGGTTTAGGGCTAGGCACGAAAACATCTTCCCTTCCCAAGGCTATCGTTACACTTACCGATAACCCCAAGCCACAATGTTGGATTTTTCGACAATCAAGAACAGATTGAAAAGCTCGTACATGCGATAATAATCGGGGTTTCCCTTGACCGACCCAACCCCAACCCGATTCAGTCCACACCCAACAAAATTAGAGACAGAATCCTACCTCAATCGTGATCGATGCCTGCTGTGAGAAGAACGTCGACGATGGCGACAACAGGTGGTCAAGGTACCTCTAACAAATGGACTCCACCGACGTGCGCAAAATCTTACCTTTCCTTTTCCGGCGACGGATGAAGAAGAATGAGACTGACGACCGAGCTCAGGTACCCCCCCCCCCCCCCAACACTGTGCTTCTTGCTGCTGACTCTGAAATCGTCAAGAGAAGAGGGATGAGAGGCGAGAGACGAGAGAAGGAATTTGAGAGGAGAGAAACCCGAGGATCCAACCTCCTCTACGTTCCCCCATTTTATCGTGGCGATCCCCCATCTCTGATGGATCGGGAGAGTCGGTTACCTCCTGTAACCCCTCCCCTCCCCCGATTTGCCATTTCCACTTCTTGAGTAAGAATCATGCCCTAAGCACGATTCTGAAACTCGAGTTTTAATAAAACTCAAAATGGGTCCGGGTCCGAACCCAATAACCTACAGTGTCGGATCCATTTTACCATAGATCCGGATCTATGACAAATTATTAACCCACTCCACCCCTTGGATCCTCCACGATGTGGGTTCGGAAAGACACCACTTGGGCAAATCCTTAAATGGATCCATTTGGGTCCACGGGAATTCGACCCAACTCATATAGTTCGTACCTTATTACCTACTCCATTTGGATCCAGTGAAGGGATCCAAGACCCAAATATCCCTATTTTTCGTAGTTATTGCAGGTATGATGCAAGAATAAGCATGAGCATGCATACTTGCTGTTTATGATTGCTTTTATACTCAAACAAAATTTTCGTTGATGTTATATGAATATGCTAAGGTGTCGTCCATGGCCAATTTATTTTTTCATGAAAAAAAAATTAATGTAAATCTGGGTAAGCATGCTTGGTTGATCATTAGCCTATGCATACCTGAATGTAAGTCGCCTATACATGCATATTTGAGAGGTGAGTGCGTAAAAACAGATGTACCAGATTGTAGGGCTATATATTCATGCCTACTTAGGTGAAAAATATGTGTTTGCTTCAATGCGAAATTATATACATATGCCTACCTGAATTTAAATCTGGACATGCATGCACTTTTGGATATGCATATACCTACATACATAATCTGTGAATCTGGAAATTTAAGACCAGCCGAGCCCAACTCGACTGGCCATGCCTGGACAGACCTGTCCAGGTGCAGCTAGGCCTCGTCAGGCCTGTTTTTGACAGGCCTTACTTGTACCTGTGGGGCCCAGCCGAGAGGGGCTCGGCTGGGGCTGCACAATGTCATTAAAAAAAACAAGGTTTAAAAAAAAAATGGGTGCTCACTAATATTCCACATATCTCGTACAGATTTTTGACTTAGATTGATTGTTTACCTTTTTCAAATTACTTACCTTTCTTCTAACTACAGTCAAATCATTCAGATAGCCTAACATGATAAAATAATATAGAGTGGTAAAATATGTTTTACTTTTTATAGACTATTTTGAGAAATAGGTACCTTGGTGGGTTTGAGGAATTACCTCTACATGACGTGTGGGCCTCTATGACAGGCCCTTGCCTCTATGACAAGTCAAAATGCGTTGAAAAGTGTACAAAAAGGCTCAACACCTCAACCTAGTTACCAAGTAGATGGGTCATTTTTTCACATTCATTTTCTTTTAAGCCCCTAAGATGCTACCTCCTTTGTGTTAGAAAGAGTAATTTGCAAAAATCAATAATTATGTTGAGCTGTGCCATTATTTGTATGCTAAAAGTTGCCTAAAAATTATAGGAAAACTGAAAAAGAACTGATAGATCTCATTGCCACAAAAGAAAAACTTGTCACACAAGCACTTCGCTTAGCTTGTGTAGTTTGTGTCAAAGCAACATGACACTGGGACACACTAGGACACTTCATGGGCACAAGTAAAACAGTGTCAGACACAGTCAACTTTATGTGATCTCGATTACTTCTTTTGTATTCACTTGTGTTCTTTTTCTTTTATAATATATCATCATTCAATTACGGTTCAATTTTAACTTAGTTTTATTATTTGATGTGTTCAATTATAATGATTTAGAATTGTTATTCAAGAGTTTTCACTTGAGATGATACATACCTATGTCACAATGATACGGGTACGTATGCGTACGTGACTCGTGTATGCGACACGGGTTCAATTTTTTTTTCAAAAGTACGATAATGGAACATGTATATATATAAAATATTTTGTATTGTTTCTTTAAAAAGTTTTTTTTATTTAATATTTATGGAATCATGTTGATATTATTAATATATTAATATAAAATATTTTATATCACCCACCTAAAGGGCATTTTTGTAATATTTATTGAGATGACTCTTTCTATCTCATAAATCATAATGTAATCACATGATTGATAAAAAATAGTGAAAATTCAATTTAGGGGCCAATCTTTTGCTCCTAAGTTCAAATATGGGCCTCACGTTTCTGAAATTCCAAATATGGGCCAAACCAGTGTTGTGAAAAGCGTTGAGGCATAGTGAGGTGCTCCACCAAAAACTGAGGCGAGGCGTAAAGCGTAAGCCTCAAATTTTTTTTGAAAACTTAAAAAAATTTTTAAAAAAAATCTAAAAATACAAATAAATAAAGAAATGCTTTATTGATGAAGTAAACTAATAAGAAATAGAAAATCTCAAATCAGTACTAAAAATATAGGATTAACATGTAAAAGTAACTAAAAAACTGATTACATAACTGGAAAACTAATTATATAATTGAAAAATATAATGTCCTATAAAGCAACAACCAATAAGTAATAAAAATCTCAAATAAGTACTAAAAAATATGAGATTAACATATAAAAAGCAAAATAAACTAATTAAAAGCTTACTAATTAAAAATAAAAGTAAAATAATCTAATTAATTCAAAGTAACTAAGAAACTGATTACATAACTGGAAAATTAATTATAAGTACTAAAAAACTTCTTCAAAATAAACTAATTAAAAGCTTACTAATTAAAAATAAAAGTAAAATAATCTAATTAATTCAAAGTAACTAAGAAACTGATTACATAACTAGAAAACTAATCATAAGTATGACATACATGGGCCCATTTGGGCATGTCACTATGACGTACATATACATATACATATACATATACATATACATATACATATACATATACATATACATATACATATACATATACATCTCTCTCTCTCTCTCTCTCTCTCTCTCTCTCTCTCTATATATATATATATATATATATATATATATATATATATATATATATATATATATATATATATATATATATGTGTGTGTGTGTGTGTGTGTGTTGAAAAGAAGTCGTTTCTGGGTCTTGAACCCAAGTCAGGTCTGTGCATGACCAGACCCGATTTCTGTACTGGATCGGATCCAGATCCAAATGATGAAAGTGTGTTGTAATTATGTATATTGTTAGAGGGTAGTTTTGTACCCTAAAATTATGTATTAGTTATATACTCAATCTCTAATACAATGAAAATACATTTGAACCATTTAACGTGTTTTGCAGCCTCTTCTTCAATTTTTGTTTCTTCTTTCCTGCACAGGTGAATGTGGAGATCTTCACGTTTTAACATGGTATCAGAGCGGTGTTAAAAGCTGGGCCTGAGATTGATTTCCAGAAGGAATGTCCAAGGAGATAATCTGAGTTTTTCAAGTCAGGAAAATATCTCTATCCAACCCGATTTCTGCGTGCGTCTTCTTCCCCTTCTCTTTTCTATTCTATTTCGGTTATGGTAAGAACCCGATTTCTGGGTACGTCTCCTTCCTCATTTCTTTTCCTCTTGGATTTGGTAAGAACCCATTTCAGCGTGCATCCTCTTCCTTTCTTTTCTTTTCTGTTTCGGTTCGGGTAAGAACCCTAACGTCTCCCTTTTCTGTTTATCTTCTTCTCTTCTCGTTTTAACGTCAACGTGTTCTCCTTATCTTCTTCAGATGTGATTCTCTCAGAATCAGTTAACTGATCCCAAAGGCGATTCTCATTTTTGGATTCCTCGATATGCATATTCAGTCGTTAAAATTAATGCTTATGGTATTTCCTGTTTTTCAAACTAATAATACTCTTGTTTCATGATTTATCAGATCTGGAACCACTTCTGTGTTGATATTCATCATTGAGCTATTTAAGTCTGAATATTATACACTCTGAGATCAATATTGTGCTGCCTCAGTCTGCAAGATCCTGTTTCACGTTTTCACATTGGCATTGATTCACTTTTTGATATTCAGGTCTTGCTTTGAAAATTGTTTAATCAGTTACTTTTCTTATCATACCTGAATATAATACATCTGCCTAAATAAAAAAAAGGGTAGGATATTCGAGTGACTGAATTTTTGTTTGGTTCAGGCATTTCCTTTTCTTTCTTTCTCTTCTTTTCCACTATCTTTGCAAATGGACTCACCCTTCCTACGGTCATGCCTTTCCTCTAACTTTCTTAGCCAATTGGTCTCTGAAAAGCTGAATAATTCCAACTTCTTGACTTGGAAAAGGCAGATTGTTCATTTTATAAGGAGCCAGGATCTCTCTGGTCATTTGGATGGATCAGTCTCAACCCCTCCAGAGTTCACCTCGCAGGAAAAGACGGACGATAAAGGGGCATAATTCATTATTCCTCTCAAAAATCTAGATTATGTTGCTTGGATGAAAAGAGATCAAGCATTAGTGGCATACATCACCTCAACACTCTCACAGAAAGTTCTTGTTGCCATTCCCGATGATTGTTCAGCCAAAGAGCTGTGGGACAAGTTAGTTCAGACATATTCGCAGATCTCTGAAGCAAGAATTGTGTTTCTCAAGCGAGAATTTCAAATGTTGAAGAAAGATTCGATGTCTATTATGGAGTACCTGAATAAAATGAAAGGCATCATAGATCAGCTGGCTATTGTGGGATGTCTCGTCAGTGATAAAGACAAAGTGCAACAGACCTTGAGTAGATTGGGGTCGGACTATCATGTTCTGGTGACATCTTTGTTGTGTCTCCCAGAGCTTCCAAAATTTGAAGATCTTCGTGCAAAGCTATGCAGTATGAAATGACCCTGAAAGGGTTTTCTGAGGACACCCATGTTCATTCAGGAATTCAAGATGTACTGGCCACGGGACTGACTTATGGTAGAGGCAGAGGAGGAAATTCTTTTCGAGGAAAGGGAGGACAAGGGAGAAATGCCTTTGGTGGTCGTGGTATACTTCTAACGCCCAATATACAGGGACAAAGGCCTATTTCTATAAGAAAGGGCATATTAAGGCAAATTGTTGGTTCAACCCTCAAAATAAGGGAAAAGCTCCACAAACAAAGGCTAAGAAGGATGGAGAAGTAAAAGAGTTGCTATTGACAGCCTTAGCAGGCTTGAATATGAAACAAAATGATAAAGGCATTTGGTACGTCGATTTCGGAGCAGCGACACATGTCTCGGGTGATGCAGGTAAACTCTTGAATCTTACTCCTTATGTTGGTAAGAGTAGCATAATCACAGGAGATGGTTCTCATCTTTCTATCTCACATATTGGAAATGCCATTATACCCATGCCCAAGTCTCTTAATCTTTCAAATGTTATTCATGCACCTAATATCCAGAAGAACATTGTTTCTGTCTCAAAACTTGTTGATGATATTCCCTCTTCTGTTTATGTCAAGGATCTTCGCACGAGGGAGACATTCGCTAAGGGAAAGAGACAAAGCGACATGTACATCTTCCAAGAAGATCCCTCTTTCTCTGTTGATTCTGTTGATTCACCCTTGAAGCCTCATCAACATTCATCTTTTGGTCATTCTAAATATGTGTTTTCCCTCTCTGAATGTAATAAGCCAACTCTTTGGCATAGTCGTTTGGGTCATTGTGGTCGTCATTTTATTGAAAAACTTGTCTCGAATAATTTCATTCCTAAGTCCAGTCTGGGTTCAGAAGCCAGTGAAATAAAGTGTCCTAGTTGTCATTTATGTAAGAGTCGTGTTTTGTCCTTCAATTCAATTAATAAGAGAGCTTCAAGGCCTTTTGAGATCATATGTTTTGATGTCTGGGGCCCTGCCCCAATTGCTTTTGTTTCTGGTAGCAAATATTACCTCATTTTCATTGATACTTATTCACGCTATACTTGGATATTCTTCATGAAACACAAATCAGAAGTTTTTGGATTGTTTCAAAATTTTCATTTATTTGTCAAAAATCATTTCTCTACTATCATTCTCAATTTTCAATGTGATGGAGGAGGTGAATTCTCTTCTAGTGATTTTGTTAGTTTTCTTTAACATAATGGGATAAAGAGAAGAGTGTCTTGCCCATTATACACCTCAACAAAATGGAATTGCAGAGAGAAAGCATCAACATATTGTTGAGAGTGCAATGAGCATGATGCACAAGACTAATTTACCTATCACTCTGTGGACAAAAGCCTTCCACTCCACACTCCATGTGATAAATCGATTGCCTATGTCCATTTTAGAAAATAAGTCACCATTTTTCTCTCTATTTGGGATAAACCCCGACTATCATGAATTATGTGTGTTTGCTATGTTCACGTTGACAACTCATTGAGAAATAAGTTTCATGACAAAGCCTTGAAGTGCAGGTTTGTGGGATATGCTGAAGACTATAAGGGGTATAGGTGTTATGATCCATTGAGCAAACACGTCAAAATATCCAGGAATGTCGTTTTTGACGAGATGAACTTTGACGATCAACCCGTTAATCTAAGTTTTCATATTGCTAGTTCAAGTCCCAGTGTTGAGCTGTACGATCCATGGTTAAATTCAGAACTCTTCTCCAATGCTAGAGAAGATTGTCCTACAGATTGCAGCCAGAAGGAGATATGTCAGGAGTCATCAAATGTATCCCAACCAGAAGAGGTTACCACACAAAACTTGGAGCCAGTAAGGTATAAGGGTGTTGTATACACCCGACGAGAGAAAGAGCAAGAGCCCTCATCCATTTCTTATGATAATGATTTTGGTCCTTCTACTTCCGCCCCACAGATGTTGGACATCAGAAGATCCACCCGGACCCGACATCCGCTTGACAGGTGGGTAAGCTATAAAATTTTTTCATTGGATTTTCAACTGTTCCTAACATCCATAAATAAAGAGGATGAGCCTCTCATATTTTATCAAGCTGCAAACTCGTGAAGATGGATCAAAGCAATGAATGAAGAAATGGAAGCTTTACATGAATGTGGTACATGGGAAGTTGTACCTAGACCACTAGATAGAAATGTAGTTGGGTCAAAATGAGTGTACAAGATAAAATATAAACCAGATGAGAGCATTGAAAGGTATAAAGCTAGACTTGTAGCCAAAGGATTCACACAAGAACAAGGACAAGATTTTGATGAAACTTTCAGTCCTGTTGTTAAGATGGGAACCATTCATATTGTGTTGGGTCTAGCCATTGAACATGGATGGACGTTGAGCCAGTTAGATGTAAAAAATGTCTTTTTACATGGGGACCTAAAAGAGGAAGTCTATATGGAACAACCCACTGGGTATGCAGAACAAGATACCAATCACTATGTATGCAAGTTGAAAATAGCTCTCTATGGATTGAAACAAGCTTCTCGGTCCTGGTTCGAGAGTTTTTTGTTGGAAATACAGAAGCACAGTTTCTCTCGGTCTCTTCTAGATCACTCATTATTCGTCTACAATGAACGAGATGTGACCACTCTTCTGTTAATATACGTCGATGATATTATTATCACAGGGAACTACAGAAGCCATATTGGGGAAGTAAAGAAGCTATTAAATCAAAGATTCAAAATGAAAGATATGGGTGATCTACGATATTTTCTTGGGGTGGAAGTTGATAAAACGTGTGATGCACTTACTCTTACTCAACACAAATACACGATGGATATTCTTAGTAGGGCAGGCATGAACGATTGTACGCCATTGGTAACTCCAAGCATCGTTCATCAAAAATTGAGTTCTAAAGAAGGGGATTTATATGAAGATCCCACTAGATATCGTAGGATCGTGGGCATGTTACAATATCGGACTTTTACTAGACCTGGCATAGTCTATTCAGTAAATCAAGTATCTCAGTTTATGCATGAACCTCATACATCGCACATGGAGGCAGTTAAGTGAATACTTCATTATCTAAAGGGTACAGTTGGTGATGGGCTGGTGTACAAGAAAACTGAATTAAATAAAGGTGGCCATAAAATCACTATCTATGTTGATGCTGATTGGGCGGGTGACCCAGATGAACGACGGTCAGTATCTGGTTATTGTAGTTTCATTGGATCGAACATGGTCTCTTGGAGTAGTAGAATGCAAAAGGCAGTTGCTAGGTCGAGTACAGAGGCTGAATACAGATCGATGGTTGCTGCCACCGCTGAAGCTACGTGGATAAGACATCTCCTAACAGAGATGGGAGAACCGATTGTTCGATCACTTCTGTTGTGTGATAATCAAAGTGCCATCAATATGTCTTTTAACCCCATCTATCATAGTCGAGCAAAGCATATTAAGATAGATCAACATTTCGTCAGGAAAAACGTTGAAGAAAAGGAGATTGAGCCTATGTTTGTGCGAACTGAAGAGAAAATTGCAGATATATTCACCAAAGGACTGACAAAGGACATATTCTGGTTTCTAAAAGGCAAGTTGTTCATGGTCCAGGACCATGCACAACTTGAGGGAGGCTGAAAAGAAGTTGTTTCTGGGTCTTGAACCCAAGTCGGGTCTGTGCATGACCAGACCCGATTTCTGTACTGGATCGGATCCAGATCCAAATGATGAAAGTGTTGTAATTATGTATATTGTCAGAGGGTAGTTTTGTACCCTAAAATTATGTATTAGTTATATACTCAATCTCTAATACAATGAAAATACGCTGGAACCATTTAACGTGTTTTGCAGCCTCTTCTTCAATTTTCGTTTCTTCTTTCCTGCACAGGTGAATGTGGAGATCTTCATGTTTTAACAGTCTACACGTGTGCATCTCTTTGTGTATGACAGTGTCACCATTTTTTAATTTTTGAAAATTGCCGTGTCATACCAAATATGTCCTGCATCATGTCCCATTCCTGCATCCGTGTCCATGTGACATGGAGAAAAATAAAAAAAAAGATTAAAGTGGGATAGAGGATGCTTCTGATAAAGAATTAGTGGAAAGTCAGTATTTTTTCTTCTAACTTTTTTTCTTGTTCTTGATTATTTTGATATGATACTTCTTTGTTTGATATATATTTATATTCTAAACACAAGTTTGGCCTTTCAGCCGAGCATCTTTCGTTCATGGTTTCATGGAAATGTTGTCCACATGTACAAAATTAATGGTTGTTTTGCTTCAAAGGGAGAATGATTGCTGGAAAAAACAGGAAATGAAATGAAAAAGAAGACACTAGAATGATTATATGGGTTACTTATATTCTTTTATTTAGTCATTACTTACAATATAGATGTTTTTTAATTATTTGCAACAATTGTTATTTAGTTATGCTTTATAATTAATGTACTACTTTATTTTAGTTGTGGTAGATTTTTTATATCTTTTAGATTTACGCCTTGAAAATTTTTGAGGCTCACAACTCATTACACCTTAGGCCTTTAAAAACCTTGATTGTGGTCGAGGGGAACATAAATCTGCCTTTTTCTTTTTTATAGTTGATCTTACCACTTACACCTCTTTTGAGAGGGTAAGTACCTGACAGAGAAACACCTTTGTGAATCTATGATAAGTTTGTCTTTAGAGGTACCGTGCGAGTGGATGTAGGAAACCAAATTAAAGACTTCAGGAGGAACATCAGATGTAAATTAAGAACAAATTTGGAGGCACTTGCCACCATGAATGTCAGAGGCTATTATTTTGATGAAGAAGGCAGCAGTAAGAGCAAATTTATTCCAATAATATGTTGGGCCATTCCCTCAAAGCAACAATACATGTGTAACAACTAGGTGCCTTGTCCCTTGTGCCACTCTCACTACAGGGTGTAGATAAAGAATCCTCTGTTCTCTCCAGTTGTCAAAGAGCAATCAATCAACATGAGAATTTTCTTGATTCTTACCAATCTGCAAAATGCATGAAATATGGAATGATCGGTCTTTTAATTTTAAATGCATCAAGATCATCCTTAATCATGCACAAAAAATGCAAAAAACGTGTAATCCATATAAAGCCAATGTGGCAGTGTTTCACCTGCCAGAACAATTGCAAGGATAGTCACAGGTAGGAAAAATGTCTGTTGATTAGATATATATTATGTTTAACAGAGAACACAAGTTTGTTTTCTTGTTTTCTTGAGAAAACTGTTCGTTTATGTGATCTATGAATACTACAGCTCTAGTGCAGCTTTAGAAAAATAATAACCTGTCATGTAGTTTGCTGGGGATGCGTCTGTGATTACATATTCCAGCTATAGTTTTATAATGTGTGTGAACAGATTTGTTAAAGAAATGACCACAAGTTTTTTGTGGTGTTGTCATGTTTTATAATATGCATAATACAGTTTGTAGGTTGAACTCCTTGAGATATTAGAAATGTTGATCACAAGCATGTATGTTTTTGACCTCTGAACCCCCATGTGAGTGAAAGAATCCCATTATTATATTATCTGTTTCATGAGTTTGTTTTGCATCTTGCTTTGTTTAATCATTTAATCATTACCATTCCTTGCTTATCCAGGACTGACAACTCAATCAAGAATCACTGGAACAGTCCCTTGAAGAAAAATATTGATGCTTACCTAGCTGGGCTACCCCTGTCAGCTTCAACTTCAGGTGCAAATAATAAATCCAAGGAAGTAGCAAGACTGGCTGGTGAGGAATTAAGCTTAAAACTTCCATCAGCTTCCAATTCAGGTACACATAATGGGTCAAAGGATGCAGCGAGATTAGCCAGTGAAGTATTAAATGTAAAACCATCATTAGCTTTCGTGTCAGGTACACATAATGGATTTAAGGATTTAGCAAGATCAGATGGTGAAAATTTTGAAATAAAACCAGTAGCAGCTCCTGTATTAGATAGACATAATGGATCAAACAACATAGTCCTTCCAGCCTTGGAGGAATTTCATATTAAATTTGCATCATCTCCTGTTTTGAGTGTCAATTATGGTTCCAAGGATGTAGCAAGACCATCCAGTGAAGAATTAGACGTACAACCACTGTTAGGTCCTATGTCAAGCACCAATACTGGTCCCAAGGATGTGCCAGTTTTAGCTGCTGAAGATTTAAAAAAAAAATCAGACACAGAGACTTGTGTAGATCAGGCAGTAGCTTTCATCGTTCAACCTGCAAATGTAATTGGGCCAGAGAGTGAAAGTAAATGCAAGTTGGAGTATTCTACTACAACATGTTCTGATTACAAGTCTGAACAACATGCAACACAAGTTCTTGGCCAGGATACCTTTGCAAGCATTACAGACAGAAGCCAACTTTCCGGTTTAACTGAACCAGGGCTTCAGAAATCTAGATTTGGTCTCTGCTACAGGAAATCAAGCTCAAGAAATAAATCAGGGAAGTTCCTACGAAATGGTGAGATCAATCAAGGTAACAGGGATTCTGTATTAGCAAATCATGCTAAGATTCCATCCTCCAGTTTGCCATGTGCAGAAAATGAAATCAGTGAATCCAACAGAATTTCTGAATCAAGCAATCAGGTTGAGATCCCGACCTCTAGTTTTGCATGTCTGGGAAATGGTGAAATCAGGCAGGTAGAAAATGGTGCTACAAATGGAGCCAGTAGAATTTCAGAATCGACAAATCCTGCTGAAATTCCATTATCTAGGTTAAGTGGTGAAGCAAATCTAATTTTCAGAGTTCCTGGATCATCATCTCATGCTGAGATTCCATCATGTAGTTTGTCATGCCCAAAAAATGGTGAAATCAGTCAAGCCAACAGAATTCTTGAATCTGCATATCATGCTGAGTTTCCATGCACTTTTTCTTTCTATGAATCTTTCCAGCCAATGAGTTGGGGCCTGCCTACAAATTTCAGTCCCTTTACTTGTGTTCAACAGGTTTACAGCCCCGATACGGTTGCCCCGCCCATTTATGGGATTTCTACTTCAGTTTGTAAAGGTGTTGATTTGGTTCAACGTAGCCCAGAATCTATATTGAAGGAGGCAGCCAAAACTTTCACCAAAACACCTTCTATTTTAAGAAAAAGGCAGAGGAAACCACATGTACATGCAGAATTAAAATGCGATGAGAATATATCTGGGAACCAAAACATGCAGGAGAGACTACTGACTCCCTAATGAAAATGCATACTCTGTAAAGAGTACAAATGCAGATGAAGAAGATGGCCTTTCTAGTAGTGGTGCTTTTGTTGTCTCTCCACCATATTTATCACGAATGAAGCGGAGAGCAATTGCTAAGGCTGTAGAGAAAAAGCTCATTTCGGATGAAGGAAATCATAATCGAAATGCTAGATTTATTAGCCTTATGAGCAATGTGAATCCATGTGAGACTAGCTGGAATTCAAACCTAGAAGATATATGTGAGGAAGTCAAATGATCTTGTGTAAGCATCAGAAGGTACATATTTTCAACCTGACAATGTGAAACTGCTAATCTGGTCAATTATAGAATGTAACAATGTAGCTAACAGCTTTTCTTTCGAGTTAATTAATATTCTATATTAGTACAAGAGCAAAAGTTGTTTCTCTATGTCTCTATATAATTGTTCAACTCATTATTTATTCCAGTTGTTGACTTGTATCTGCCAAGGATGGCCCAGCTTTTTTCATCTAAGTTGAAAAAATATTTTCTTCCTATTAAGTGAGCTAGTCTTAACAAAAACTGGCACCAGCCTTTCTGCTTGCTAAGTCTGCCAACACATAGGCTAACACAAGAAGAGATTCTAGAACACAATAGAAACTACTTCTCGAGATGCATATATCATTCTAGAATCGATCTTCCATATTCATGGTTGACAAGAATGTGTTGCTAAGTTGGCATATTATGCACACAAAGGTTCTTGTTGATGACATCTTTTATTGTCTGATCATGGCTTATGAAGTTTATGTATGATATATTGCTGTAGATTTTTGTCTTTAAATCTCTTGGCACAAAACTTTGTGCTTCCCTACAATGTGTATGGGAATTGGGGGGTTGGTGTTTGTGAAACTTTGAATTTGTCTGTACCTTGCACTCAATTTGTTTATTTTGTTTCATGCTGTTCAATTTTTATATTTATTTCCCTTGAATTTTATTTGTTTTTTGGTTACATACCATAATTTATGCTTGCAGAACAGTGGTTTGCAACTGAAAAGAAGAATAAACGAAGATGACCTTGGTGCGGAACTAAAGAAAAATCCTAAAGCATTTATTTTTCGGCATGGTAAACTATCAAGGTTTTTTAGCATCAAAGTTGGATGAATTCTTTCTTCTTTCCATGTATTTTGATAGACTTTTGAACTTTATGTCTATTGTTTTATTCTTTTTGTCTTTATGATGATAATGGTGAAACAAATGGGTGTGAACCTTTATGCCTTATAGTAGTATATAACTTGCTAAAATGTTGGTCTACCATCGAAGTTAGGTTTCTTATTTGGGAGGACACACTTCAGGAAGCTGGGGATTTGAAAAAGGATCTGGGTGAAAACTCTGGTGGGTGGTGTTCTTTTGGACAAATATGTTGGGAAAGGGCTTGGGGACATTGAGGGGTTTTGTCCTTTGTTTACACAGTGAAAAAGTGATTCCACAGTGTTAAAATGAAAATATATAACATGTATAGTAACTAGTTTTTTTTATTTTTTAGCTGTTTTAGTTTGTTTGGTTTGTATTGAACTAGTCAAAGTATTGACTTGACTAGTCAATACAAAGAGTCGTTGGACTCCCAATGGCTCTACTCTCTATTTCCCCTTTTCTTTTGTGTATAAATATGGGGCATTGCCCCCCACTCAAGGTATGTTTTTGGTGTGGATTACAATCGATAAACTTAATATTTTTTCTCTTGTTCTTAAACCCATTTAGTGTGTATTTGTGTGTGAACCCTTTTTATGGTTCTTTTGAGTGTTCATTTCGGTATTTTTAGTGGAACTTTTTGAGTGTCCATTGGTGGTGATTTAGTGAACATCTTTGAAGGAGCTCGTATTCTTACATGGTATCAGAGCATGGTGATCAAGCTGAAATTGTGTTCGGAACATTGAGAAGTGTGCCACTCCAAATTTGAAAGTGTTGGAGCTCTTTTATATTTTATATTCAAAGTATTCGTGATTGATGGCAATTGTGTGGTGGTAAAGTGCTCGTGACTTCCATCGATAATCTTATTTTTTTCTCTCAACCTTGTAAAAATGAATGACAATGATAATGTTACCATAAAACTCATTGAGCTCAATGACTCTAACTATGTAACATAGGCTTCAATTATGAAGCATCTTATATGGGGAAAAGGGTTATGGGGATTAGTTGATGGGACCGATCCTGAACTTAAACCAGAGTTGTCGGTCGAGGAAGCAAGAGCGGGAAGCGAAAGCGGAAAGCGAGGCACTTCTAAAATTTTAGGAAGCGGGAAGCGCGAGGCGACTTAGAAGTGAACTAGGAATAATCTCGGAAGCGAAGAAGGAAACAACGTAGGATTCGAGTGGGAAGCGAATAAGAATCTAAAGGGAAGCGAAAATATAATTATACGTTTTTAATTTATCAAAAAATAAGATTTATGTTATCATTGACAAAATAAAACATGAGTATCTAAAAGCTGAATCATATATGCAAAGTGCAACCATTTAACAAATACATTTGTTGCAAGCATTTAATAAATAATAAATGAAGTAAAATTCAGAATTCATATTTTCATATTCATGTTGCAACCATTTAAAAAATGCATCATGTTGCAAGCATTTAATAAATAATACATAAAAAAGATTCATAATTCATAATTTCATATTCTGGTTGCAACTATTTAACAAATGCATCATGTTGCAACTTTCAAGCATTTAATAAATAATACATAAAGAAAAAATCATAATTCACATTTTTGTTACAACTATTAAATAAATGCATGCAAACATTTAATAAATAATGTATTAAGAAAACTAATAAATTTGATTAAGAAGCCTATATTTTTCAATGAAATAATCAAATGACTTGTTATTTGATGTTGTGAATCTTGTGATCTCTACAACATAGAAAATAAGAAATCAATAAACTCAAAGATTACATAGAGATATAGTTAAATTTTTAAGTGCATAAAACAAATTATACATTTAAGCACTAAAAAAGTAAAAACATAATTTAATTTCATGCATTTTAAAGTTGAATTAAAATATAAACTATAAGCTATAAAGTTCTAAACTTTAAACTTAAAATCAACATAATCCACTTCTTCACTTCATCATGCAAGCTTCAAAACAAAAGTACATATCACCGAAATCAAACCAACAAAATATTACAAGACTGTGACAAAAAAAGTAACATAAAAGTTTCTAAGTTGGACTACTTCAGCTACATCATCAAAAAAATAATTAAGAATTCAAGAGTTCATTTCATTGTCAACAATCAATAATCTATCATCTCTCTCTTCCCCTTCAGGTCAGCAATAGATCGAGAAGAACTTCCTGCTTCATCACGTCCTTCTTGCCCTCAACGACCATGCCTTTTATTCCTTCCTTCATTTTCTATAATGAATATGTTAAAAAGTTAAAATATTCAAAAACCTTAATCTAAAATATAAAAAATACATATATAGAATAAAGTAAAAATAAAAAACACAAGATGCATAACTCATACCTTGCCTAGGTCTCCTGCTAAAGAAACGATCAATCTGACCTTGGGGAACTGATGGTCGCTCTTTTATATCTGCACTAGTTTTATTAGCTCTGTTGGATTGATTTGTATCCTCTTCAACTTCATTTGTACATATGATTATCGGAGGCAATGAAGCTCTTGGCTGTGCATCTTTGGTTTTGGATTTGGAAATAGTGCTTGATTGTTGTGCACTATCTTCTAAATCTCTCCAACGCATGTCCTCTAATCTCAACATATTTTCTTCTACAATAGGAAGTTCTAGATTGATATCCCATTTTTGACTAGGTCCTTCTTTATAGCGATTGTTGCACCTTTTTATAACAAAAATATAAAATATGAATGCTAACAAATAATCAATGATAGATAAATATTTTACAATATATCAAAACAAAAGTAAAAAACACTTTAATTATACCTGTCAATCAATCAAAGATTCGAATGAATATACACTAAGGTATCAGCACGATCTTCATTGAGCCTATTTCTTTTAACATTATGAATGTAGCTATAGGTGCTCCACGCTCTTTCTGTAGAAGATGTGTTAATAGGTTGGGATAAAACCTTAATGGCTAATGCTTTCAACTTGGGTGTATCACCACCATAAAAATGCCACCAATTAAAGACCGTCATCGTAGGATTCAATGCATCTATTTTTGCTGCATTCCAGCTAAATCTTCCACTTCTTGATGCAAAAGCCACAAGTTGTGACGTATAAAGTGTAGAGAGTTCTTCATTTCCAGCAGATATGACTTCAAGCGCGAGCATTGTACCATCTAAGATATCATTGTCTTTTTTTGCAGAAAAAAATTGTTTAACTATAACAAGAAAATGCAAATGAAATAATAAAATAATTAAATTATTAAACTTTATTAAATAGATAAAATATAATTTTTACCAGGAGAAACTCATTTGACTCCTCCTGGTGCTGGGATCTTGAGATACTCTGACTCGTAATATTTTGGAGTAAGCATATGAGCTAGACTATGGAGGGGCACATTCATTCTATCTCATCTATTTGAGACAATCTTATGAATCTTTTCATATAAATCTGGCTGCCATTTTAGATTGTCTTTGATTTCCCTCAACATGTTGTCCATGCCTTCATAAATTTTACCAATTATAGGGCCTTTCTGATCACAAAATTTGATGATTTTGTAGATGAGTTTTGTAATCATTAATGCTAAACAAACAAAATCTCAATATTCTTCATCAAGAATAGTTGTTTCTATCGTAACAACCCTCATTTTTATAGTATCATCAGTGTATGATTGCTTCCACTCACTCTATCTGTCTGATATGATTGTAAGCCTCAAGCTCTTTCTCACATGAAGCAAGCGCTTCAAAGTAGTATAATGTGAAGCAAACTTTGTTTTTGCAATATTTATTAGCTTCAATTTTCATTACTTCTAAATATTGCTAATGTTTTCGAATGATTGGTGATATATTTCATAATTTATTTACTTTGCAAATATGTCTCTCCCAACCAATGAAACTCATGTGCCAAATCTTTGAAGATCAAATTAAGGGTGTGCACAACATAAGGTGACCATAAAATATACTTATACGTTTGTTTCAATTCTTCACTAGCTAACTTGCAATTTGTTGCATTGTCTGTAATCACTTGTACTACATTAGAAGGCCCCACAATTTTAAATCTAGTTTTTAAAAACTCGGCAATATTTGCAGCCGACTGTTGCACATTAGAAAAGTCACTTGCATATAAAAACATCGAGCCAAAACAATTTGATGCAAATATATTTATTAGGTGTTTGTTCTTTATATTTGTCCAATCATCTAAGGCAATAAAAACTCCAAACTCCTCAATTTTTTTTTTGAAATTCACTCTCCCTGTAAACACACTCTTTTTCATTGTCAAGCAACGTTGTTCGAGCTTTTTCATATGATGGGGGTTTATATCCAGACACTTTACTAACTACTGATATCATCTCTTTCTAATACCGTGATCGAAGTACATTGAAAGATATGTCATTTGCACAAAAAAACCTAATAATTTTATTATCTACATCGTCTCTTTCTACCTTTTTAAAGGTATCACAAATATCAATTGTGTTTTGGCTTCCACTAGAGGCAAAAGAAGATGTAGTCATACTACTAGGCTTTGGTTTATCAATTCTTGATCTTTTCAACTCAAATATGCTTGATAAAACTTCTACTCGTCGAACTTGCCTCTTAATTTTTCTTGCCAACTCTGCATTTTTTGCAACTATAGGACAAAAGGCAATCCCAACACTTTGTCCCTTTGGAGCTCCCATGAGATGTGTAAAAACTCGAGTATATGACCCATGATAAATATTTTTGCAGTGTCTGTACATAAAAACCTGAGTTTTACCTTGCTTTCCTTGCCCACTCTTCTTTTGTTTCAATACATGGCGCCATAGTACTGTTATTTTATGCATGCTATGTAATGAAATATGCGGAAAAGGAAAGTATGTCCTACAATGGACATTCACACATAGAAATCAAAGAACAAGTCCAAAAGAGGACATACACAAAAGCCTATAATGGCTAGAAAGCATAAAATCTTATAAAGGCACAAAGAGGCTTGAAGAAGCCACACAATACAAAGGGGGAGACCCCACTTATTTATAGGCAAGAGAGAAGTGAGGGAGAGTTAGAGAAAAGAGAGAGAGAGGGACCATTGGGAGTCCCAACAAGGAGTCGTTGGGCTCCCAACAGTCACAATTGTGACCGTTGGGGGCCCAACGACTCTTTGTTGGGCCCCCCAATGGCTGTGCATTTAATGCACAAAAAGAACAAAATAAAAGAAATAAAAAATAAATAAGAAAATAGGAAAAAGAAAAAGGAAAAAGAAGAAAAGCAAAAAAGACTACAATGCCCCTATTGGCGAGTTTACAGAACTACCCCTTATCGGGTAGTGTGTGATAAACATATTATATCTGACAATCCTTAAGACTGCACTCATGTGCACAATTGTGGGTGCATGTTGAAACTGACTGTCAGAGTGAACTGCATGAGCTATGTCTGGCCGAGTGATGGATAAGTATGTCAGAGACCCAACGAGTTGACGGTACGGAGTAGGATTCTCGAGAAGTGTCCCATCTTCCAGCCTTAGCTTTGCATTGATAACCTCAGGGGTTTCTGTCTTCTTATCATCCGAAATTCTAGACTTGGAACAAATGTCAGCGACAAGTTTCATCTGAGAGAGAATATACCCTCGGGGAGAATAGGCAACTTCAATACCTAGAAAATATCTTAAGAAACCAAGGTCAGACATGTCAAAATTTTCTTTTAAAATTTTCTTAATATCATGGATTCCTTGCTCATCACTTCCAGTGATGATCATATCATCAACATATAGTAGTAGAATAACTACAGAGGACCCTGCACTTTTCACAAACAACGCAGTGTCAGTATAACATGAACGAAAATTTAAGCTAGTCATTACATTGCTAAATCTGTCATGCCAAGCCTTTGGAGCTTGTTTTAACCCATATAGTGCCTTTTTAAGTTTAAGAATTTTATTTTCACCAATAGATACTCCTAGTGGAGGATCCATATAGACCTCTTCACTTAGTTCTCCATTAAGAAATGTGTTCTTAACATCCAATTGATAGATAGGTCATTTTTTAACGGATGCAACCGCAATAAGAGTCCTAACACTAGTCATTCTAGCTACGAGAGCGAAGGTTTCTTCATAGTCTATTTCGTACTCTTGAGCATATCATTTGGCTACCAACCTAGCTTTATAACGTTCTAATGACCCATCACTTTTAGTTTTAATTTTGAAGACCCATCTACATCCAATAGACTTCTTTCCAGTGGGTAACGAAGTTATTTCCCAAGTTTTAGCCTTTTCAAGGGCACTAAGTTCTAGTTTCATGGCTTCAACCCATTGAGGAATGTTTTTGGCTTCATTATAGTGTGATGGTTCATGATAATAGTGTAATGCAATTAGGCATGCCCTATATTTAGGTGTTAGGGACTCATAGGAAACAAACCTATTAGGAGGATTGGAGATTCAGCTAGATCTCCTTAAAGAGGTTTCTTCTATGTTGGAATTTTGAGAATATTTTTCTAAAGCACTTATGGGAGCTTCTTGACTGCGCCTAGCATAGGTTTGAATAAACCTATTCTCAAAATTATTACTTCCATTTTCAACATTACTAAGAGGAGTATCCTCTAAATCATTAGGAACTTCCTCTTCGTGAGGAGTCACATCTTCTTGAGAGAGAAGATCAAATAAGAAAGCATATTCGCTTTCATCAATATCTTTATTTTTCTCAAAGCCGTTCTCATTTTCTAAAAAGGTAACATCTTTGGATACATATAGTTTGTTGCTTTTGGGGTCGAAGCACCTAAAACCTTTTTGATTTTCTCCGTATCCTAAGAACACACATTCGATAGCTTTGGGAGATAACTTATCTCTTTTATGTGTAAGGACAAAACACTTACACCTCAAAATTCTTAATCTATTAAAATCGGGTGTTCTTTCAAAGAGTTTTTCATATGAAGATATATTTTGTAGAGATGAGGATATCATTCTATTTATCAAATAAGTGGAAGTTAAGGCGGCTTCGGCTCAATAGCATTTTGGAATTTCTTTGGAAATGAGAAGAGTCCTAGTGGTTTCCAAGATGTGTCTATGCTTTCTTTCGGCTAGACCGTTTTGTTGAGGTGTCCTAGAACATGACCTTTGATGACAAATGCCATTGATTTCTAAGTATTCTTGAAATTCATTTGATAGATATTCTCCACCGGAATCGGATCGAAGAATGGAGATATTACTTGAAAATTGGTTTTTGACAATCATATGAAATTTTTTAAAGAAATTAAAAACTTCGGATTTTAGATTGAGAAAATAGATCCACACATATCGAGTGTAGTCATCAATGAAAGTAACATAATATGAGTATCCTCCTTTTGATATGACCGGAGAAGGACCCCAAACATCCGAATGGACTAATTCAAAGGGTCTTTTGGACACAGATGTCCTATTTGGAAGAGGGGTGGATTTCATTTTTCCAAAAATACAACTCTTGCAAACAAAATGTTTTTCATTATAAAATTTCTTTCCAAAAGGAAAGGAGTACATTTTTGAGAAGCTTGGATGTCCAAGTCTTTGATGCCGAGTTTCAATATTTTTATCTTGGACATGATTACAAAATGAGTTAGTGGGAAGTTTCAAATTGTTCATGTAGTAGAGATCTCCCCTCCTATGGCCTTGCCCAATCCGCTTCCCGTACTGGAGATCCTGTATAGAGTAATCCTTGGTTGAGAAGGAGATTTCACATCCATGATCACATATTTGAGAAACAGATAAAAGATTTAAATTAAGTTGAGGTACTACCCTTACATTTGGCACAAAAAAATCTTTTGAATAGTTTAAAGTTCCAAAACTTTTAACTTGTAAAGAGGTACTATCGGCGGTGGAAACAAACGATTTTTTGGAGTTGCTACATACATTGGATAGTCCATTTTCAATAGGGGTAATATGAAAGGATGCTCCAGAATCAAGAATCCAAGAAGGCATACTTGGAGGAGAGGAAGAGGCAATGGCGGCTCCCGAAGTTGACGGTGATTTGAGTAGAATTTGAAGTGCTTCGGATAGTTGAGCAAGAGAAAAGGACTCTTTCCCTTTCATTGGCTCCTCCTTTTGTGAAATTTCTTCAATAATAGCAACTTTACCTTTTGGAGGTTCATTTATCTTCGGACAATTAGGTCTTATATGACCCGGTTCTTGACAATGATGGCAAATGGCTTTCCTATAATTGCCATTATAGTTATTTTGCCTCCCAAAGTGTGGAGGCTTATAAGCTTTCATATGATTGCCGGGTTTAGACACGGCAAGAACTTCATCTCCTCCTTTAATCATGCCAAGACGTGTTTCTTCTTGGCATATTTCGGCTATGGCATCTTCCAATGGAAGAGGTTTAGATCTATGAAGAAGGGAGGATCTACCTTGTTCATATTCGGGCCTAAGCCCATGTAAAAATTGGAAAAAGTGTTCTTTTTCCATTTGTTCTCTTCTCATTTCCACATCTTCACTAGATACCCATTTGGGTTCAAGAAGGGATAGCTCATCCCATAAAGGTCCAAGAGTGCTATAGTAATCTCTTACACTCATTTCACCTTGCTTAATGGTACGGATTTTTTCTTGGATAAAGAATTGACGAGCAAGGTCTTTTTGGGTATACATACCTTTCATAAAGAACCTTGCTTCATTTGCTAGGCAGAATTTAGCAATGTTGGCGCAAATCTTTAGCTCCACGTTGTTCATGAACCATGCAAGAATTTTTGCATGCTTACTTTCCCAATCTTCTACCTTCGATTGGTGTTCTTCAATAGCCTTCATGCGAGCATTTCCTTCTAGAGCTTTTTCTTGATCACCATCCATTTTTGTAAGTTGAAGTTGAGGTTCCCTAATGGTGCCCATAACATATCCCCAAAGCTTTTTACCTTTGAGGCTGTTCTCCATGGCGGCGGCCCACATCATGTAGTTAGTATCATTAAGCTTGAAGGAGAGATCAATCTTTTGTTCTCCTTCCATCATATAATCAAGAATGGAGGACAAACCAAGAGAGAGGAATAACTAGAAAACTAGCTATATGAATCAAGAGCACAACCAAGGCTCTGATACCATGTAATGAAATATGCGGAAAAGGAAAGTATGTCCTACAATGGACATTCACACATAGAAATCAAAGAACAAGTCCAAAAGAGGACATACACAAAAGCCAATAATGGCTAGAAAGCATAAAATCTTATAAAGGCACAAAGAGGCTTGAAGAAGCCACACAATACAAAGGGGGAGACCCCACTTATTTATTGGCAAGAGAGAAGTGAGGGAGAGTTAGAGAAAAGAGAGAGAGAGGGACCATTGGGAGTCCCAACAAGGAGTCGTTGGGCTCCCAACGGTCACAATTGTGGCCGTTGGGGGCCCAATGTCTCTTTGTTGGGCCCCCCAATGGCTGTGCATTTAATGCACAAAAAGAACAAAAAAAAAAAGAAACAAAAAATAAATAAGAAAATAGGAAAAAGAAAAAGGAAAAAGAAGAAAAGTAAAAAAGACTACAATGCCCCTATTGGGCGAGTTTACAGAACTACCCCTTATCGGGTAGTGTGTGATAAACATATATATATATATATATATATTGATTACATATATTTTAACATGCTAGGTGGTTCTACTTCTTGGTCATCTTCATTATAGTACTCATCTAAGTCATTCTTCATCATCTTCCTCTTCAAAAAAATTTCTTTTCCTTCCTCAAACTGATATGGACAATCAGACCCCTTACCCTTTCTGGCATTGCCATTCCCAACAGTACTAGACGATTCATGCTCCAGATTTCAAAAAGAATCATCCACATCATCATAATTGTCGAGATCGTAGTTTGTGATTTTCATTAGTGAAGCAAAGAACAAGTAAATATACCTGCATCATAAAAGTATATGCATCAGTCTAAAACACTTTAAAAAAGCTATTACTAACAGCAAAGGACGGAGAGTGAACAACAACAACAACAACTACGCCTTCATCCCAAAACAATTGGGGTCGGCGATATGAACAAAAAAAGAAAATTATTCTGGGTCTTCCACACCGAGGACATGGCATTGGATAAAAATGATTGGAGGAGAGTGAACACAAAAAATATATTTTATTTTATTTTATTTTATTAATACATATATACATATCTATATTAGGGCAGAGTCGGCAGACCCTTTTTAATGGGTCAGTTTCATGGACTGCACCCAACTCGGCCCAATCGAGTGGGTGCGTCTGCTGGTATTGATTCTCACATGAAATAAGCATTTTGATCACGCTAAAGTTTCCATCCGCCTATAAAACAACCCTGCAACATCTAAAATCATCTCCATTCTCTCAACCATATATTAGATATGGTAGCAGTTCAATTCAAAAGATTTCACAACATTCTCTCCCATAAATAGACAAATGCCACATTCCACATATCACTCACCCAATCAATCCTTTTCACTCCAACATTCTCGCAATCAAACAAAAGAAAAGAAAGTAACAAAAAGAAAAACAAGTTAATAAAAAACCACATCTAGAATCTAGATTAATTACCAATTCAATTCTGCATAAAAACCCTGAGCAATCCCAAAACAGAACACAAACCAAAGAAAACACTTCCTCACAGTGAATCAAATAAAAAATTCACAAAAAAATCACAAAAATGATATATATTTCCTCACTCACCACAATCCTTCTCTCAAATTCTAACAAAAAAACCAACAATATCAAGGAGCAAAAATGAACAAGGATTGCAAACCAATAAAAAAGAGGGAACCCCTAGAAATCGGGATCCCCCAAAAAAAAAACAAGTTGTTAACGGCCCAACCGAATGGGTGCGAGAGAGCGTGACCAAAAAAAGCCCAGCCGAGTGGGTGCGAGAGAGCGTGACAGTGAGTGAGAGAAGAAATGGAGAGAGTGAGAGGAGAGTCATAGCGAAAGGAAAAAGGGACGTACCTAAACATCCTCATCGCCAGTTGATGGAGGTCGCTGGACGTTGGTGGAGGTCATCGGAAGTAAGGTTGTTAAATGCGATGAGGCGAAGCGGGGCATTGAGCATGTTATGAAGCGAGGCATAAGCCTCGAGGCGTTGGAGCGTAAGCTTCATGATGAAAATAATAAAATAAGCTTTAAGACCACTGTCCTCTCACACATACCATCAAACACTTGGCGTGCGTATTCCAAAGTTCCACCTTTCACGTACATATCTATGAGGGAATCACTCAAGAAAACACTCAACTTAATGTCGTTCTTCTCGATGTACCTGTTCACCCATTTCCCGACCTCCAACGCACCCAATTTAGCACAAGCTGAAAGAACACCAACCAACGTGACTTCATTCGGCGTCAAGCCCTCGGCTTGCATCCGCCGGAAAAGCTCGAGCGCATCCGTCGACATCCCATTCTGCGCTAGGCCGGTGATCATGATGTTCCAGGTAACCAAAGACCTCTCCGCACGCATCGACTCGAATAAAGCCCGAGCAGACCCCACGTCCTCCCTCTTCAGGAACCCAGCAATCATGGCGTTCCAAGCAACAACATCTGGTTGAGGCATTTCTTCGAACAATTGGCACACATCACCAACCCCGCCGGATTTCCAATACATACCGATCATGGAGCTCATGACAAAGGGGTCACGAACCAGCCCGCAACTCAGAATCCGCAAGCACCGCGCTTTCTTTCTTTGGGGAGTTATACCTGAAAGAACTCCGATAACATCCAGACTTAGCATCAAAGATGACGGTTGCTGAGGACTCTAAGCCCATCGAAACCAAGGCGGAAGAGCCCGCCGCTGCCACCACTATGGCCGAAAAGGAGGCTGAACCAGCCAAAGTTTCTGTCGAATCGGCGACCGAAGAAAAGCCTGTGCCTACAGATGATGCCACAGAAGAGAAGTCCGAAGAGGAGAAGGCAGAGGAGAGCCAGGATATGGATTCTGAGAAGAAATTGAACTCTGCTTCGTTCAGGGAAGAGAGCAATTTCCTCTCCGATTTGTTGGAGCCCGAGCGGAAGGCGCTGAACGAGCTCAAGTCCAAGGTGGAAGAATCAATTCTCAAAAACGAGCTCGTCGTCGATTCTTCAGCCAAAGCCTCAGCCGAGGAAGAGGAGACTCCACAAGAAGCAAAAGAGGGAGAGGAAATGGCTGATAGTGAGAAAAACAATGAAATTGAGAACACCCAAGTAGTCAAATGAGGATATCTCTTTATGGGATGTGCCTCTTTTGCCCAACAAGAATCTTGACAGTACTAATGTTGTTCTGCTGAAGTTCCTCAGGGTTAGAGATTTCAAGGTGAGTGAGGCTTTCGAGATGTTGAAGAACACGATCCGATGGAGGAAAGATTCGAAGATCGATTCGGTAATGGAGGAGGAACTGGGGTCGGGTCTTGAAGGAGCTGCCTACATGAATGGTGTTGATAGGGAAGGTCATCCTGTTTGTTACAAGGGTTATGCCTCACTGCAACGCCTCAGTACCTTGAGCGTGTGCTTCGCCTCTGAGGCGTACGCTTTAGGTACTGAGGTGTACGCCTCTCACAACACTGACCGGAAGTCATGGAGGTCACCGGTCGGTGTCCAAAAACTTGAGAGAGAGAGAGGGAGGAGTTGTATGACAGACTGCTCGATGAAAAAGAAAAACCCTTAGCCCTCTCAATTTTTGTTTATTCATGGGTTTTCAAAAATCCCCATTTTGCCCTTATTAAGAAAATTTTTTCTTTTAATTTTTTGGTAAAAAAGGTTAAAAAAAAGGGCAAACTTGTCCATCGATTTTAATTTTTTTTAAATAAGTCGCTCACCCGAAGCCCGTTTCCCTTTAAAGGGAAGCGCGTTTCCCTTTAAAGGGATATGCGTATCCCATTAAAGGGATACACACTTCCCTTTAAAGGGAAACACATATCCTTTTAAAGGGAAACACGCTTCCTAATTGAATCATGTGCTTCCCTGTGTGTCTCGGAAGTGCCGCGTTTTGCGCTTCCGAAGCGCGTATCGGAGAAGCGCGCTTTCCCTAATCTATAGGCGCTTCCGATAACTCTGACTTAAACTAATCCTTACCAAAGTATAATGTGAGAAAGAGGTACCTCTTACAACGGTTGAAAAAAATAAGGCAATAACCACTTATGAGAAAAAGTAGAAGGAATGGAGAATGAGACATGCCAAGGTTATGTCTTGGCTTATTAGTAGCTTCGATATCAAGAAGTGTTCTAGTCTTGCTAAATTCGAACATGCAAATAATGCATGGGATTATCTTAAGAGAATGTACTCTCTTAAAGATATTGCACATGTGTAAACTTACAAGATAAAATATGAAATATGGTTCAAGGGGACAAGAGCATTAGAGAATGCTATAATAGTTTGTTCGAATTATGGGAAGAGTTGACTCTTCTTGAATAAAAGTGGCATTGTCCGGAAGACACAAAACTCCGTGAAAATCAAATAAATACAGAGCATTTTTTCTAATTTATCAATGGATTGAGATCAGAGTTTGAATCTACTAAATCCGCTCTTCTTCATTTGAGGGAAAATCCTTTCGATAGAAGACACGATAGAAGAATTATGTGTGGAGGAAAATAGGCTTAAAAAGATAATCTCAAAGTGTGATGATGACTCGATTCTAGCCGTATCTAGACCGAAAAACTATGTTCGTACCTACAAACCCCAATACTATGAAAGGCCAAATGATGAGAAGCAAGGCAATGAGTATGAAAGAAAGAAAGTTATTTGCTACTATTGTCGTCAACCGGGACATGTTAAAACATATTGTCCTAAATTGAAGAAACCCTATGAGAAGAAGGTTGCCTCTGTTGGGGACCTCTACAAGAGTCAAGTGAACCATCCATTGAAAACATGTCCTTTACGCAATTAATGAAGGCTCTTCAACCTCTACTCAAAGGAGTATCTTCATCCACTGGAGCCACGGTCTCTTCTTTCAACGTCTCCGATCTCGATAAATCTCTTTGGCTTCTTGACTCAGGTGCTTCTTTTCATATGACACCAAATAGTGATATGTTATCTGAATGTCATAATTTAAGTGGGTCAAATGTTTTCACCGCCGATGAAACATCTTTTGAGATAAAAGGAATAAAAAAATTTGAAAACATCTCTCAAAACTCAAAAAGATTTTGTATTCCATAAATTAGATATATTCATAAACTTAACTTAAATCTTTTATTTGTTTCTCAATTATCTGACCATGGCTATGGATGTAATGTTTCCTTCTTCTCTCGGGGTTATCGAGTGTAGGATCGCCAGTTAGGAAAACTTATTGGGGAAGGCTATAGAAAAGGAGGCTTATACTATATGATTTTTTTGGAAATACCCAAGAATGCATTTTGTTGTAATGTTCAGAAAGTGAATTTGGATCTATGGCATAAGAGACTTGGCCATCCTAGTATATTTAGATCCAGTTTTTTCCAAATATGAAAAATCTTTGTAATTTTGAAAATTTTACATGTTAAAATTGTGTTCTTGGTAAAATGAAGAGATTACCTTTTCAAGAAAGAACATTTGTTTCTTCTCGACCACTTGAGTTAATACATTCGGATGTGTGGGGACCTGCACCTGTTATATCAAAGGATGGTTTTATGTATTAAGTAATTTTTGTGGATGATTTTACGAGACCCACTTGGATTTATTTTCTTAAACATAAGTCTGAAGTTTTCTCATACTTCCTGATATTTCATATTCTAGTCAAAAAACAATTTAAGAATGATATTTTCATCTTTTACATTGATTCAGGAGGAGAGTTTTAACAAGATAATTTAAAGATTACCTAAACCTATACGGTATCACATAAAAAATCACGTCATTATACCCCTCGACAAAATGGTTTAGTTGAAAGGAAGCATAGGCATATTATAGAAACAATAAAGACTTTACTTATTACAAATCAAGTACCTAAAGTTTTTTAGGCTGAACCCACTCTAATTGCAGTTTATCTTATTAACAGAATGTCATCCGCTTCCTTAAAAAATGTATCTCCTATTGATTTTTTTTCCAAACAAATCCCATATTACTCTAGGTTAAAGGTTTTTGGATGCTAGTGTTTCATTTTTACTGACAAAAATGCCAAACTCTCTCCTCGTGTTATTCCTTGTGTTTTTCTAGGATATGCAAATAATAAAAAAGGTTACAGATGTTTTGACTTTAAAACTAAAAGGTTATATGTGTCAAAGAAAGCATCTTTTTTGGAAAAGGAAAGTTTTTTTGAAACTGAGAAAACTAAGAAAATAAATGAGTATTCTTTTTTGTTGGATTTAATTCCAAAGATTAGTGAGTGGGATATTGATGAAGACCAAGAAGTTAAAAATGATGTGATAAGTGAAGAATCATCCTATAAAGATCAAGATTGTATTCAATATTCTAGGCGTGGTAATTTAGAACATCCATGTGCTCTCAAAAAATATACCAGTAATGAAAAATAGGAAGAGATACAAACAAGAAGGTCATCTAGAGTGTAAAAATTCCTTGAAAATTTTGTGTCCTATGAGTCTTTTTCACCTAAGTATCAAGCCTACATTGCATTAATACATTCCTACATAGAACCTTCCAACTATGCTGAAGACAAGGAATATCTTGAGTGGGTATAAGCTATGAGAGTGTTATTGAATGCCTTAGAGAAGACGAATACTTGGACTATTCAAGACATTCCACTAGCAAAGAATCCTATAGGTTGTCGATGGGTTTATAAAGTTAAAACCAGGAGTGACGAAACTTTTGAAAGGTATAAAGCTAGATTAGTTGCCAATAAATATTCCTAAGAGTATGTAATAGATTATGAGGAAACCTTTGTTCCAGTTGATAGAATGACCACAGTTAGGACCTTAGTAGCTCTGGTTTACGTAAAGAAATGGCCTATGTATCAAATGAATGTTAAAAATGTATTTCTCAATGGAAGTTTGGCCAAAGGAGTTTATATGAAACCGCCACCTAGCATAGTTATTCTTAAAGGAAAACCTCTTCGTTTAGATAAGTCCCTGTATGATCTTAAACAAACACTAAAGGATTGGTATGACAAGTTTAGTCAAGTTATGCTTGAATTTGGTTTTCAATCTTATCTGACTGACACAGTTTTGTTTGTTAAGATTTCTGATGCATGTATTATTCTTCTTCTTCTCTACGTGGACGGCATGATTATCACTAGAAGTGATAAATAGGGAGTTGAAAACATTAAAAGGCTTCTCAAAATACATTTTGAAATAACTAATTTAGGTTTTTAAAAAAAAATTCTTAGTATAGAACTTGCTTATTATTTTAGAGGTTATTTGCTGACTCAATCTGAGTTTGCTTTAGATATTATTGACAGGTCCGGTATCTCAGATGAGAAAAATGTCGACGCTCCTGAAGTTATCAATGTCAAAATGAAGATTGATGATGAAGAACCATTTGAAAATCCAACACCTTATAGACAACTTGTCGGGGCACTATCATATCTCTCAATTATGAGACCTGACATTGTGCATGTAGTTCACACAGTAAGCCAATTTCAACATGCTCCTACCACTGTTCATATGAGAGCTGTTTTGTGCATTATTAGATATATTAAAACTTCTGTTTTTTGAGGACTTTTCTTGTCTGCTTATTCTTCCTTAGATTTAATTGCTTATACTGATGCTTACTTGGGAGGAGATCCAAATAATCGACACTCAACTACTGCTTTTTGTGTATTTTTAGGTGAATCATTGATTTCTTAGAGGTGCAAGAAACGACAGAAAGTCTCTCTCTCATCAACTGAAGCAGTGTACAAAGTCATGACTACAACTACTATGGAAGTGGTCTGGCTAAGGAGATTACTGGATGACATGGGTATTCAGAGTAAAGGACCATCACGACTATGCTGTGACAACAAAAGTTTCATTTACATTGCCACCAACCGGACCTTCGACAAACAAATCAAACACATTGAGATGAATTGTCACTATGTAAGAGAGGAATTCCTACACAACACTATTGATTTTCTCTATGTTACTTAAGAATATCAATTGGCAGATTTCTTCAACGAACCTCTCACTGCTCCTAGATTTTACTTTCTCTTGGACAAACTTTCGTTTATCCAACCGTAACTATGAGTATAACTAGGTTTTTTTATTTTTTAACTTTTTTAGTTTGTTTTGTTTGTATTGAACTAGTCAAAGTATTGACTTGTCAATACAAAGAGAGTCATTGGACTCCCAACGGTAAATAGAGCCGTTGGGAGCCCAATGACTCTCCATTTCCCCTTTGCTTTGTGTATAAATATGGGGCACCACTCAAGGTATGTTTTTAGTGTGGATTACAATCAATAAGCTTATTATTTTTTCTCTTGTTCTTAAACCCATTTAGTGGGTATTTGTGTGTGAACCCTTTTTGTGGTTCTTTTGAGTGTTCATTTCGGTATTTTTAGTGGAACTCTTATTGTTGGTGATTTAGTGAACATATTTGAAGGAGCTCGTAGACACACAGGAGATTCACAGAATCCCATTTCAGATGCCCTTGATTTTTCCAACAGCCCAATTCCTTAAACATCCTACTCCAGGCAGTGTGTAACACTGACATCTTTATTGGACTTTTGCCTGCCATGTCTTGCCATTAATATGATTGTTTAGAATAGAGTTCACTTTCTTTTTGTTCTCTGTTCCTGGAAAGCAGAAGCAGGTGTGAAAAATATAACCTGGCTGATCATTTCTTCTTTATAATGGTAGGATTTTCTAAATAGATATTTCTTCGCATGAGTCTACCGCATTCCCATTTGGTCGGAAAGTGGGCTCCTGATCTAACACTGTACTAGGGCATTTTCGGCCTTGTTACATACTTTTAACATATGACCATAAAATCCAGTTTTTAGTATATGAGAATAAAATTAACCACCCATAGCATATTATCTGCAATTTGAGAAATAATTGTGGGTCCATCCATAGCATGAGCCTTAACCATTGGTTTTGGTGCCATTTATCTTGAGGATGAAGATGATCCAATGGTACCCCTATGGTGACAGATATTCCTGACCTAATTTGCACTCATTTCGCCCTGGCTCCACGAGTGTGAGGATTTGCTTGCTTTTGTTTCATTGATGAGCATTATAGGGTTCCTATGCAAATATTTTACATAGTTTCCAGTTGGTTGAGTTTCTGTTTAGGTTAAGGTGCTGCATATGAAAAGTTCACTTTATTTTGATAGAATTTTCGGTACCTATGTTGCTTTTTTATTTGATTGTACTTATTTCTCGTGTAACATATTTGATCAGGATTTGATATCCTATACACATCCATGTCCATATGAATTGTGTTAGATTGTATCCAGGCTTTCCATCACCTACTTGTTAGGGATGCAAATGGTTCGGATTTCGGATCAGAAAATACATTGGGGAGCCGGACCGGTTCGGATCCGGGACAGCCAAAATTTGCAAAAGCCCCTTCCTGAATCCAACCCGTTTGCAACCCTACTGCTTGTTAATGCTATATTGGTTTATGGTCACACAGTTTTCGTGTTTCGTTTGTTCAGCATGTCATCTTCAAGCTTTCCAAATGTTTCTTTAGAGTTTGTCATTTTTCATTCTCCCTAATTCAGCTTGCTAGATGCAATTACGCCATTGCTTGCTATGGCAAGGATTCTTCTGGAATAGAACCAGGGCTAGTTAGGATTCCATATTTTTTTTTTCGTGTTCTGATAAACTTTGTGTTCCCTAACTTTATGGTTCCCTAAGTGGTGGTACAACTTCATTTTTCTGGGTGTGAGGTTGCTAAGTTATCTTTAACTATTTTGAGGCTCTCTTTCCCCTCTATCAGCTACATCATCATCAATCAATAGGAATTATTTTGATGGAAATGATAGTTGTGCATGATGTTCTGTATTTGGATTGTCATGCTTCATAGCAGTATGTGTTGTCTCCGGGGGTGCCATTGCTTTGCCACTTTGCCACCGTCCATACAATTCCAAATCAAATGTGATTTGGAATCACATGTATAATAAGAATCACAAGGGGCCTCTTGTGATTTTGATCCTGGCAGCAAATGAGAAAACAACTTGTTTTCTTATGCCCTGTTCTCTCACATTTGCTTTGACGTGAGAGAATGGATCCAATGAGAATCACTCTCATCTGGGTAAAATAGTGATTCTCACAGGAGTTAAACAAACGTCTCCTGGGATGTGGTTCTCACAGGAGTTAAACAAATGCCTCCTGCGATGTGGTGGATCTTTCTTTGGATTTTATTAAATGAGTAGATGACTAATATCATTATTATAAGCCTGTGATTGATCAGGAATTTCCCATAATTTTTCTTGTGTTTTCTTCATTTTTCTTCCAATAAATTGAAGTGTGTTGTTTGTCTGAAAACTATGCCTGTCTCAGATTCTGCAAGAAATATTAAAAAAGCTATGTAAAATGGCTACTCTACCAGACCCTCATACCCGTGTTGTACTGCGACGACATATAATATATAGTGGTACTGGGTGTTTTTAAGTACAATTAAATAGAGTTTCGGGCCTCAGACAACCCATATTGTCCATTTTATGATTCGGTGAACTTGTGATCAATGAAAAGGATAAAAACTGTCTATATTTATTGATTATCGATTATTAGTTAGTTATATATCTTTGACATGTTTTAGATTTTTAGTTCATGATTAACAGATTGTGACTTCATACATGGAGGAATTTGTAAGATGTCGTGAATTGTGCGGTTCCTTGTATGCATTTGTATCCATCTTTTCAGAAATTTCATGTCATATCTTGGTATCAGTGTCTTACCGTACCTGCTTTCTACCTATATACAACAAACAACAACAACTACGCCTTCATCCCAAAACAATTGGGGTCAGCGATATGAACCAAAAAAGAAATTCATTTTGGGTCTTCCACATGAATCCTTTTCCTCCAATCATTTCTATCCAACGCCATGTCCTCGGTGAGGTTCAAAGCATTCATATCCTTTCCTATCATCTCCATCCAAGTCTTCCTAGGCCTACCCCGACCTCTTTTAACTAATATATTTTCCCATTTCTCCAACCTTCTAACTGGAGCATCATTAGGCCTTCGCCAAATATGTCCAAACCACCGTAAACGATTCTCTCGCATCTTATTTTCAATGGGTGCAACACCTACCTTCTTACGTATCTCTTCGTTCCGAATCTTATCTTTTATTGTATTTCCACACATCCATCTAAGCATCCGCATCTCAGCTACACTCATTTTTTGAATATGATGTCTCTTGGCAGCCCAACATTCCGTACCATATAGTAAAGCGGGTCTAATAGTCGTCCTATAAAACTTTTCCTTCAACCGCAATGGCATTCTACGATCGCACAGCACTCCAGTAGCACTTTTCCATTTCATCCACCCAACCTTTATCCTATGATTTACATCTCCATCAATTTCTCCATACTTTTGAATGATGGATCCCAAATATTTGAAATAATCATTCACCGGTATATCTTGCTCACCAAGCTTCACTACACTCCCATCACTACTTCGTTGCTTACTAAACCGACATTCCATATATTCAGTCTTACTCTTACTCAACTTAAAACCTCTAGCTTCCAATGTCTGTCTCCATAATTCTAACTTAGCATTAACCCCAGCTCTAGACTCATCAATCAAAACAATATCATCAGCAAACAACATACACCACGGTACATTTTCTTGAATTGATCTCGTAAGCTCATCCATCACTATTGCAAATAGGAAAGGGCTTAAAGCAGATCCTTGATGTAACCCAACCGTTATCGGGAAATTGGTTGTCACCCCTCCACAAGTGCGGACATTGGTTACTACTCCTTCATACATATCTTTAATTATACTAATGTACTTGAGAGAAACACCTTTCTTCATCATTGTCCACCAGAGAACGTCCCTAGGTACTCTATCGTATGCCTTCTCTAAATCAATAAAAACCATATGCAAATCTTTGTTCCTCTCTCTATATCTTTCAATAAGTTGTCTAAGAAGATGTATAGCTTCCATAGTTGATCTTCCAGGCATAAAACCAAATTGATTCTCCGATATCATGACAACCTTCCTCAACCTAGACTCAATCACCCTCTCCCAAAGTTTCATAGTATGACTCATGAGTTTTATACCACGATAGTTTGTGCAATCTTGTATATCACCCTTATTCTTATATAAAGGCACCAAAGTACTCTTCCTCCACTCATTAGGCATCTTATTTGTTCGCCAAATCAAGTTAAAAAGATTTGTCAACCATTCTAAACCTTTCTCTCCCAAGCATTTCCAAGCCTCGATAGGTATACCATCTGGACCAACTGCCCTTCTTGATTTCATTTTCTTCAAAGCCTCTGCAATTTCTTTCTTTTGAATCTTGCGCATGAAGTCACGATTTATCTCATGAAAAGGAATGGAGAAGTCTCCAAGATCTTGAGCATGACTATCATTAAATAGCTTATCAAAATAATCTTTCCATCTCTCCTTAATCTCCTCATCTTTGACTAAAACCCTTTGCGTTTCATCTTTGATACATCTAACCATACCCAAATCCTTCGATTTCCTATCTCTCATCTTTGCAAGCCTATAAATATCCTTCTCGCCTTCTTTGGTATCCAACTTGTCATAAACCTCCTTATATACCTTAGCCCTCGCGTTTCGAACAACTTTTTTAGCTTCCTTCTTTGCTATCATATACTTCTCCAAATTCTCATTATCACGACTCTTACTTAGATTTCTATAACACTCTCTTTTAACCTTAATAGCTAATTTGACATCCTCGTTCCACCATGATGTATCCTTACCTAGTGGTGCACCGCCTTTAGACTCACCCAATACCTCCTTAGCTACTTTTCTCATACCACCCGCTATCTTATTCCACATTGATTCTGAATCCTCCTCGAGACACCAATCAACTTCCTTAACTACCTGCTCTACAAACATTCCTTGTTTAGCTCCTTTCAGTGCCCACCACTTAATTCTAGGATCTATCCTATGTCTATCCCTTTTGCGGCATTGTCTAATTCTAAGATCTAAAATTAAGACTCTATGTTGTGTAGCTACACTTTCTCCTGGTATAACCTTACAATCGATGCAACAACCCCTATCTCTCTTTCTAAGTAGGAAAAAATCTATCTGACTCGTATTAACCCCACTTTTAAATGTTACTAGGTGAGACTCCCTCTTCCTAAACCAAGTGTTTGCTAAGATCATATCATAGGACAAACAAAAATCTAAAATTCTTTCTCCACTTTCATTTCTTTCTCCTATACCATAGCCTCCATGGATATTCTCAAATCCATCCCTACTAATGCCTACATGTCCATTAAGGTCACCGCCGATGAAAAGCTTTTCTCCATAAGATGTCTCTTGTACTACTCCATCTAAATCTTCCCAAAATCGATGCTTAATGGAATCATCTAAACCTACTTGAGGTGCATAAACACTAATAATATTAATAATATCTGTACCTAATACTAATTTAATAAGTAAAATTCTATCACCCTTCCTACGGACCTCAACTACATTATCTATAAACTGACGGCTCATAACAATCCCTACTCCATTCCTATTCCTATTTATTCCTGTATACCAAATCTTATATCCCCAAGGTTCTATCACTTTAGCTTTCTCACCTACCCATTTGGTCTCTTGAAGACATAAAATATCAATCTTTCTCCTACACATAACATCTACTAACTCTACCAACTTACCAGTTAAAGACCCTATGTTCCAAGTGGCTAACCTAATTTTATGGTCTTGGACTAACTTCTTTACCCCCACCCGTCCAACAAAGTGAGGGAACCCTTGCCTATTTGACACCACACCCGGGCGCCGGTGTGACGCGTCGCTTCTGGGCGACGACCTAGCAACCCTTGCACATTTATCACTGCCTCCGGGCCTAGAGAGTACAACGCGTCGCTCAGTAGGGAACGCCCCAACGAAATTCTCATATTGGTTCATTTTCATAGGATATGACAAAGTTTTTATGCTGGCTGTCACAGGCCTACCGCAACCCTCCTCCTTTATCCGGGCTTGGGACCGGCAGTGTATAACTACACAGGCGGAGTTTGCTTTCTACCTATATGTCATACTTAAAACGGATCATTTTCTTTTGCTTTTGGCACTTGGGGTTTTTTTCATTTCTGATGACTGTTGGCAATATGCTTTATGAGTTAAGGTTCCTTGTTGCTCTTGGATTAGAGCATGTAGCATATTTTGGTGTAAAAAAATGTATTACAAAGTTATATTTTTACGGATATGGAAAGTTTCCTTTTGGCGTCCCTTGCTGTATAGTTATTGCTAGTTAATCTAATCCTTGTTCTTTCTGCAGGTACCGGAGGGAAGCGAAATGTAAATAGAATTGTTCGACATTGTAAATTTTATTCACTAAGGATGACTTGAAAGGAGAGGAAGAAGATTTGGTAACTCAATAGTGGTGTTGGTTTCCTTTAAAAAAAATAAGGGTGTCAAACTGACCTATCAATGCAAAAGGTGACCAAAGACTGATAGCTAGTTTACAAAATTGTATTCTAGGCTGTATAGTCCTTACCATTGTATTGAAATCAGAGGTGAGATCCAATAAAAGCGGTTTGAGGCCTCCATTGTTCATGTCCTTCATGCCATAACCATAACATTATATGTTCCATGAGCAAATGTCACAGGAATGCTCCATTTTGACTCCCATTATGTATCCTCTTCGGTACTACTCATATTGGAAACCTCATAAAAATGTTCATGTCCCCGTATCTGGGGCCGTATCCATGTGATAGAGATATTGACCAATGATGGATATAAGAGGTGTCGAAAAACATACGTATCAATTATGCCAGTGGACTTTCTTGCAGCCCTTTCCCACACGAAAATGCTTCCTCACTTTGTGTGTAACAAACGAGTCCTAAAATTACCGACCCTTTCATTAAAGGATGTAAACGGGTCTGGCTTTGGATCCCAAAATATATAAGTCAAATCAGTTTGGATCAGAAACAGTCAAATTTTGCAAATTCCTCTTCCTGAATTTGGCCCATTTGCAACCCTAACCTTTCATCACTATGCACAAAACAGACACATAGTTGACTGAGGCTAACTCTAGACTAACACATCTACACGAAATGGCTTTTCCTTCAACACAGGGAAAGGAGTAGGCATCCCAAAGGAAAATTTTGGGGAGAAAAGGAGAGAAAGTGTGGTAGAAGATATCAGACCATTCTGAGTCATTTTCAATTTATGAGCAGCACCATCTTTGTTCGGTAATTCTGGGTCAATATTGTCCTTGGAGTAATGACAATTGCAGTTTCATTTCTATTTTAACAACACCAACAATAATAGTATTTCTTTAGCAGCTGGGATGATTGCTAGACTGTAAGGTAACAAGGCCCTAGTACCAGCCAGCCAGACAGGAACTTGCAAATCGTGATGATCTTTTCTTCATGATGATCTGTTACAAAAAACACTTGGGGATCGTGGAATTAGGCAAATCTGAACTCAATTCAACCAAGTCAGGCACAGCTTTTTCGTTCAGCATTTATCAATGGTACCACGTGGGTAAAGATACACCCGTTTATGTCTTAACGGTCACAAGGGTGAGTCCTAGTTGCAGTCCACACATCCTCGTTCTTAAGATTTCTAAGTTGTGGAACTACAACCATAGTATCGCCGGCCTGCTAGCATTAAGCCTCGAGGTTTCACGGCATTTCAGTCAGATAGCAAGTAGGAACAGCCAAGTAGGTGGGGGTCCCCTTCTGACTCAGTCAACCAAAAAGCCCAGGCCTAAAGGCCTGGTCAGTATAGAGCCGTAAACACGGTGCGGGTGACTCGTGCGGTTCATAGAGGACCGGGTGGGGTTATGATCTTCTCGTCGATTGTTGGCAATTGAAACAAAGAGCCCTTACTTGATTACTGTGCTATCCGCATTGTTCTCTTTTTCCTCATGAAATGAAAAAACAAAAAACCTACAATTCCATTGACAGAGTATGGAGTCGACGTTAATACTACACTTCCCATCCTGAATGCATAAACACCCATCCCAGCTACCAGTTTTCAAACATCCACCACCAAGGTAGTTTGACCAAGTTTTTAGCAATTGCATTAACCCCCAACCCAACTACTAGTTTCCAAACATAGCCTTATTTGCTTTTGTGGAAGAATTTTGATTGGAACTCGGTTCCAGTTCCATTCCATCCCACGAATTCCATCACTGTTGTAGGAATGTTATCGAATTCGTAGAATTGGGTGGGACCCGACTCTACTGAGTATCAATCGGAACAGGGAAAATGACAACTCTGATGGAATTGGAATTCAATTCCACCCAATTCCACAAATCCAAACACAGGTTAGGGTAATGTATGTGGGGCTTTGAAGTAAAAGAATCATTAAAATTTTGAAAAATGCCAAAGCATGTGGAGACATCTTTGGGAACAAATAGCAATAGATTTCCTACTATGTCACAGGGACACTCCATTTTGGCTGTGTATGATATTATTTTAATATTTTTAAATAATATTTTATTATACTTTAATAAAAACCATTTTTTAATATTAAAATATTCAAAAAATAGTTTAATTGATTAAAAATAAAAAAAACTTTTGAGTCAAATCCGAATCCCGAGTCCAACGAATCATTGTGACAAGTTACCTAACAGCTTCCGATCATGTTTTGAGTTCAGTTCCAAATCGTTTTGTATATAAAATGTGGTTCCAATTGAGACCCGATATGAACTGCATCTGGTATTGGACACAACAACATACAATTTGACCCAAATCCGAACCTGCATCCAGCTGGGTCTCTGAACATAGACTCCTAAACTCAATTATTTTTTCCCATCAGATTTTCTTTTTCCTGCCTAAATGGATAAGTTTTCTGGATTGATGTGTTCCCAAAGCTTCTTCATACTTGTTTTTCCCCCCAAACTTTTAAATCTGCAAGTCCTCGTGTGATGCATACTGCTTAACCTTAATATATTGCCTGTTAAGTTAATATGCTGCAACTTATCAAATGGATACGTTTTCTGGATAATTCCTGTAAACTTGTGGTAAGGCGAAACTCTGCAAAAACCCAAAATGCTGAAGCCATAAGCATTTTGAGACGTGTCAAGTAACAGCCAGACCCCAATTTGTAAATCCCAAAAAAATAACACGTTTGTCTCATGCTCGAGAAAGAGAAATGGATTTCATGTGACAATATGACTGTAGGATGTTTACCCGAGAAAAGTGAATTACAGTCTCACTATGTTTGTTTCATGTGAGAAACATGAGTGAGACTCACTCGTGTTTGTTTGCAGACCCCTTCATAAGATAGCCCCTCATGAATTCTGCAAACTACCAGAGCGAAATAGGCCTTCTGCAACCCAACAAACAACCCCAAAGAAAAACAGGAGTCTTCTCAACCCCCCCATCATAGGAATGACGGTGGACCTGGGGTAAACGGGCCCCCCACCCCACCTCTCCCTGTTTGAACTGGGGATGAAGGTTAAAATCAAAACCCGTGCAGGGATGGACTTACGCTTTCCCCTGCCCCGCCCCATCCCCGTCTCGCACCCTGTCCCCAATTCTTCTAAAGGATGGCAATGGACTGAGGAAAAATGGAGCCCTGCCCTGCCTCGCCCCCCATTTGAAGCGGGGATGAAGGGCATGAAACGGGGATGAAGTCGGGGGTGGAGGTTAAAATTCAAACCCATGCAGAGATGGAGGTCCGGATTTTGAGATGGGGCAGGGGTGGAAACCTTGTCTCTCACCCTCACCCCCGTCCACTGCCATCCCTACCCCATCACACACACACACACACAGGCCGAAGAACAAGAAGAAACTGTTGATGGTGAGAGTGCTGCATAGCAATGGCTGATGATGGAGAATGGCATACGAGTAAGACACATTCAACTGAGGGAAAAATATTAGTTAAATCTGGATGCAGGTTTCGGGTCAAAATGAGGGGGGAAGGGAAGCAACGGTCAAGGCGAAACAGGCTTCCCTTTGACCATGGGCCCCACTCACGTAGCGTTTGTTTCACCGAGAGGGAAAGCTGCTTCCTGTCGAAACAATATGAAACAAACGGCCCCTAACCAAAAACACAACAAAAGTTTGGGCATTAATCAAAAGGGCGCCTAAGTTTTCAAAATTTTTGAAAACGCACCTAAAAGATATCTTAGTTAATTAAAAAGGCTCAAGAGCTTACTACCATCAAGTTTGCTAATTAAATGTGGAAGTTATGACACCTAGAAAAAAGAGTGGTCGTTGAAAGGTTAACAAGTAAATGAACTCTAAATTCATCTTGGGTTAGTGATAACCTAGGTTAAATAGATGAAAGTTTGTTTTTGATTAACGGTGCACAAATTTAGGTGCCTTTTAAAATCTTCCAAAATTTGGATGCAATTTTCATTAGTTCCCAAACTAACTTTAGGTGTGTTTTTGAAAATTTCTCAGAGAAAAAAGAAAGAAAAAATGGTTCTCAAACAAAGCAAGTTAGAAGCACTCCCACAGCATAAACATCTCACTTTTTTCGCTGCCGTTAAAAAGTAAATTAATGACGGCCAAGCTTGAAACAAGTAAACAAGGGAATCATTCTATACGTTCAAAACGGCTACAACAAGGTACTCTCGACATTGTTCTCCCTCCCTCGTTTGAATCTCAAAATCTTATATTTTCATGTTCCAAATGAAAAGAAAAATCACAGACACGGCTAAAGCCTAAAGGACATTAATAATTGTATACAAGGTACATGATAGGAGAGTAAATTGAAGTATCATTGTGACATTGCTTTCAGATGGTTATCTTTAAAATGCAGAAAATTATTATAAAAAGAAAAACTCTAGGAGAAAACAAAAATTGCCTTTTTTCCTCCCTAGGAGTACATTACCACATCTATAAATTTCATTGCGATCATGGGATATAGATCTGAAGATGCAGGTCACATAGCAGAGGGCAACAAGCAGAATATGAAACAAAAGTACAACTGACGCAATTGTATATACCATAACATACATAAATTTACAACAGAAAAAACCTATATAAGATGCCAAAATTTACATACATACAGCATAAATACCATGTATTGTCACATCTAAGCAAGGCCGACCTTACGAATTCAATTTCTCCATTCCTTTCTACTTGAAGCAAAAGCACAAGTGGTGACACTCTTTAGAAAAATTTACATCAAATTTTTCACCAGACAACTGTACAACACCGCGATGCTTTTACGCTGACAGCCTTTCCTTTATCGAAGACCTGAAAGCTGCCAGCATATTCTACTCATTGCAGGAGCGACATGCTCATATGAACCATAACAAGCACGCCAGAATGGGCAAAAAAATGCTGCCATGGAAAAGAAGCACACTATTATCTTCCAAATGACAGACGCAGTTGGACTACTTCAACCATCTCTGCTCTGGTTTATAGTACACTATAAAGAAAAACAACAGTTCAGTAGCTAGATCTGACAGCATGTCCATTGCATGCTTGCACAAACATACTGATGGATTATCATATAAACAATTAATTAACTGGAAGAATAAAAAAGCAAGCACAAACAACACAATGATCACAGCAAAAAAGCAAGGCTATATTGTGTATCATAAAGCTGTCCTGCATTACTTTCAGTCTGCTCAATCATAAAAATTGCACTAGAATTCGGCAGTTAATTGAACAGATCAATCCCATGGCCAGAGCTGGCAATAACATACTTTATCAGGTTCCCTATTTTGGGTATCTACAACCCATGATGGGAACATTTCAGCATGACCAGAAAATGTGCATGTTTAAGGAAAGATTGTATTGTTAGGTATATTTGCTTTAGACAAATTATACGAGAATCAAACCCAAATACAGGTAATAAAGATGGAACTCAATATGTTCCCTACAAAATCTAATATTATGGAAAGCCACACACACACACAAAGGTGGATGGATGAAGTTAATCAGAGTGACAGATCGCCACTTGGTTGGTTGCAAAAATCGGAGAAAAGTGGAAACTATCAGTTACTTTTTTAATCAAAGTAGCGATGACCTGGGTACTACGAAATCTAGGGGGAACAAAACTCCATATACAGCTGTTTTAGCTCGGGACATTCTTCTAGCAACTAGCTTCTCCATTTGGTTCTCCAAGTAACAACGAATTGAGTACTACAAAATCTAGGGGGAGCAAAACTTCGTATACAGCTGTGTTACCTTGTGACACTTCCAGCAACTAGCTTCTCCATTTGGTTGCTTGCCTGGTAAGCAAGCTACTTCCACATTGGTCAACCTTATCCCAAAAGAAGAGGCCAGGATGGTTGGGGAGGTCCTCCCTACTTCAATGGATAAATGTCACCACAGCAGCATCTCGGCACTTCGCTTACTGACACAAGTCGGGAAGCAAGTGAGCACTCTCTCTCTCTCTCTCTCTCTCTATATATATATATATATATATATATATATATATATATATATATATATCATGTTAAAGTGAAAAAAATCTCTGACAATGTTTTTTCTTTTTTGAGAAACCGAGTCATGTTAAATGCTAGAATTTTTAATTTTTATGATTCTTAATTCAAGAAAATCTCCAAGTCTATGTAAGATCTTTTCCCAATAAAAGCAACTTATTTTTTAATTCTCCTAAGAAAACCCTCACCGATGTTAATGCAATATTGGCATCGTCGACTTCGTATGTTAGGGTAGAATTTGCAGATAGCCCTATAACAAAAAATCACAAAAAAAAAATGAAATACCAATCTTTTGTTTTAACTACATATATAAAGCAGGTGTAGTACTTGTAGATGTTAACAAGTTCGCCAAAAAAATTTATTCACCCCCGGCAGGAAAGACTGTTGGCAGTGACATTTTTGTAATCATAAAGCATATAATAATTTGTAAGTCATTTTTTAATAGAGTGAAGATCAGATTCCGACAAGACCACCACTTCTCTAAAAGCATAGGGCTTTGCCCAGGGTTACCGGAAACTCTACTTACATGTGAGAAACTTGTTTCTTGGGAAACCAGAAACCTAGAGTTTTTGAAACTTGCAGAAAACTTCTGAAAATGCATGACAAACCCGTTTCCCATCAACTGATAAACCAGTTTCACATCACATGGGAAACCTACTTTATATGGGAAACTCGTTTCCCTTATTTAGGAAACATGTTTGCCATAAGTATCTCGCATGTTCCTTTAAATAAGAATTTTATTTTTCAAATAAAAAGTTGAAATACACGTGTTATTAATCTTAATTATTTATTGAAAAAACTAAATTTTGTACACATTTAAGAACATAATCTATAGGATGAAATTGAGAAATTTCAAAATTTAATATAACTGTTGAAATATTTGTATGTGTATATATACTTATGTTTATATACATATATTTACATATATTTTTTTTGTCTTGTAATAGTTAAATGCCCTATAGGGGCATTTCTGTCTTTTCACATGTAAATAAATATGGTTTATTAAAGCAGTAATTTTTTCCTTTAATAATTTTCCTTTTTTATTTTTATATACATGTGATTAGGGAGACCAAATGAGGGCTCTATGGTCTTTTCAGACCATAGAGTCGTTGGGGACTCCCAATGGTCACAAATGTGACCGTTGGAAGCTCCCAAGGGCATCCCTCTCTCTTGTCTTGGTTGTGTATAAATGAGGGTCTTCTCCCCCTATTCTTCTCATGCTTTTCCAAACATATATTCAATAAAGAATATAATTTTTACTTGTTTGTATTGCCCTTTGTTGGTTCTTTGTATTGTCTCCTGCATTTGTGCTTATATTGTGCCTCATGCCTTTGTATTGTCCACTATTGGACTTGTCCATGCTTTTGCACTTGGTTCCTACAATCCTGCATACTTCATTACATGGTATCAGAGATATAGTGCTCCTGGTCCTTCACGATTCGTGGGTTGGTGGTGCTTGCGGAACTCAAGGTGAAGGAGCGTTTTCGTATTTTTCCATATTTTATCTTCCTTCTATCAAGTCAAAATGGAGAATGAACAAAAAATAGATCTCTCCTTCAAATTAAATCGTTCCTGCCAGTGTTATTAAAAATGCGCCTCAAGGCACAAAAAGTGTGCCCCGCCTCAAGGCGCACGTACAAAGCGCAAAAGCCCCGAGGCGTGCGCCTCATACGCCTTGAGGCACACGCCTCGAGGCGAGGCACGCTTCACGCTGAAGCGTACATGCCTTAAGTTTCCGTGGTCAAATGAGGGTCAAAGCCCTCATTTGACCACAAAAGAGGGTTTCGGCTAGGTTAAAAAGCAATTTAAACTTAGTTCCTTTTAAAATATGTATCGATATTTGTAATCTCATATATATATATATATATATATATATATATATAGATTTTGGTTTGTCCTATGATATGATCTTAACAAACACTTGTTTAGGAAGAGGGAGTCTTACCTAGTAACATTTAAAAGTGGGGTTAATACGAGTCAGATATATTTTTTCCTACTTAGAAAGAGAGATAGAGGTTGTTGCATCGATTGTAAGGTTATACCGGGAGAAAGTGTAGCTACACAACATAAAGTCTTAATTTTAAATCTTAGAATTAGACAATGCCGCAAAAGGGATAGACATAGGATAGATCCAAGAATTAAGTGGTGGGCACTGAAATGATCTAAACAAGGAATGTTTGTAGAGCAGGTAGTTAAGGAAGTTGATTGGTGTCTCGAGGAGGATTCAGAATCAATGTGGAATAAGATAGCGGGTGACATGAGAAAGATGGCTAAGGAGGTATTGGGTGAGTCTAAAGGAGGTGCACCGCTAGGTAAGGATACATCACGGTGGAACGAGGATGTCAAAATATCTATTAAGGTTAAAAGAGAGTGTTATAGAAATCTAAATAAGAGTCGTGATAATGAGAATTTGGAGAAGTATATGATAGCAAAGAAGAAAGCTAAAAAAAATAGTTCGGAACGCGAGGGATAAGGTATATAAGGAGGTTTATGTAAAGAAATGGCTTTGAAAACAATAGGTTCAATAATGAACCAACACACATGCACATGAAGTGCGAATATACTCATTAAAGGGAACAACACAAGCACATAATGTGCTAACACGTAAACCCACAAAAGGGGCAAAATGCCTATAAGGCATAAGTTGATATCATTGAAGAAAATAAGGGTGTAACACCCATTACATGGAGCAAAAGCTCCTCCAACTCTTAAGAGAAACAAAGGGGAAATCCCCTATTTATAAGCACAAAAAGGGACCACCTTGGGGGCTCCCAAAGGAGACGTTGGAGAGCCCCCAACGGTCACATTTGTGACCATTGGGGGCTCCCAATGTCTCTATTGGGAGGCCCCCAATATGGTACGAAAATAAAAATAAAAATAAAAAATCAGAAAATAAAATACATATTACAATGCATATTCTAATTGGAATATGCGTAAAATGACAAATTACAAGAATACCCTTGAGGGTATTTTAGGAAGAGAAAATATATATATTTATATATATATATATATAAATAGAGATACGTATACACATATATGTATACGTATCTTTATATATAAATATATATATATATATATATATACATTTAAGGATTATATTACAACATACATATATGTGTACGAGTAGACATATTTTAACACCCCCCCTCAATCTTTGCGGGGAAACGAAAAGATTGAAACAAGTCGCAAGACTCCAGGAGGCTTTGGTAAGGATGCAATTGAAACTTGAAAATGCCTTCCAATTGCCTTCTGATGGTGAACACATTTCCCAATCCATCCAGGGTACTTCTCTTTATCCTATCTCCAAGATCCTATGGGATAACAACAAAGAACAAATAAAAAATATCTTTGCACTTTACTCAAATGGAACATTCCTAATAAGGTGCAAAATTATAACTTATGCATAGAAATTTGAAGCACATGATAGGATAATTACTTTAGCATGAAAAGAAAATTTAGAAAACCAAAGTTTCAAAATCACATATCATGTTAAAGAGTGAGCGGAAACAAAATACAATAATGCATAATGCATTCATAAGGTCCAACATTGGACAAACACAACCCCATAATGGGAACTAACAAAAAGGTCCACTAAAGGGCACCACCATAAGCCTACGAAGAGGCATAAGCTACATATGCTTTATTGAATGAGGGCCTAAAAGGCCATAATGAGCATATGCATATACTATCATAAAATGAATTAACACTTAAAGAAATCATTAATGAACATGCTCCAAACATACTTTAGTAAAAAATGAACACAAGAGTTCCAAAGGTTTTAAAAGAACACGGACACAAATGTCCAAAAGCATGACGAATATGAACTTCAATAAGAGAGGCTTTATAAAGGTGCATAGATCAACAATAGAGTTTTTCACATATTTAGGGAGAAGTTCTATGTCAACCAAATGTCATAACTAAGAAGCAAGATTTGACTAAGTATATTAAAACATCCACCCAAGATTTAAGAATGAATATCATTTGAGACAAAAAGACTCATTTTGCATATCAAATACAAAAGTGGCCGAAAAAATTGTAAGCACTTAATATATAGATTAAATGCTAAAATATCAATTTGATTTAAAAATATATCATAGATATGATTCACTTGTATCTAAAAACCCAAGTTATGAATGAAATTTTGCAATTTTCAATAGTAGTTTATCCACTATAAGCAACTACCTCATTAGTCCTCCAAAACCTACAAATCAAGTGTATAAGCTAGTAGAACAAAAACATAACCATAATGTCATTAAAGGCCAAAAGACACACACAAAGGTATGTAAAAATACTTTTTGTCTACATGTAATAATACTTGAAATGAGTGTATCAACGACAAGAACAAGAGAATACACGCCAACATGGACCAAAAGCATCTCTTGTCTACGTAAAAAGACACTAAAAAACAAGTATGTTCAGCTACTAGAACAAGAGTATCAAGCCAACCATGGGCTAAAACACAATACATCTCTTGTCTACATAAAATGTCACTTGAAATGAGTGAAAGAAGCCAACCATGGGCATACATTGCAGCGACTAGAACAAGGACACAAATGCCAACATGGACTAAGATCACACACCATGGTATGAATCAACGTGCCTTGCCTACGTATAATAACACTCAATACAAGTGTGTTTAGCTACTAGACCAAGAGAAACAAAGCCAACAAAGGGCTACCAACACAAAGGTGTAATAAAATTCTTGTCTACATATGATGACACTTAGATAAGAGTTATAAAAGGAAAAGACTTTTGAGGAAATCAAAACTTGTAATGACAAACATATATATAAATAAAACCTTGAATCAATAGAACAATATTCTTCAAAAAGAATACCCATAAAAATAACATTTTGGAATAAACTATGTAAAAGTATCTTCAACAAGATACTACAATCGATAGAACAATATTCTTGAGAATAAATGTGTGAACATACGCACACCAAGAACATATGGAACACTTGTGCACAAAAACACGAAATCACAAATGTGCAAATACACTCATAATTTTCATAAACAATAAAATGTTGGGCAATAATCCCTAAAACCTTGATTTTAATATACCTTAAAATATTTAAGGTTTCAAACATCATATATCCATCATATTTATATATAAATAAGAGCATCCATAAGATCAATGGTCAAAATCAAACGAGTGACACACTCATAATTAGAGATCATATACTAAATCATTCTAGAGTCCCAAGGTGCCCATAACTCACCTCAATCACCATCTATAATATGGCAAGTGGACAATCTAAAATGACATAACACAAGGTGCCCATAACTCACCTCAACAACTATCTCTAATATAACAATAAGGCCATAAAAAAAAGATTTGATGCATCATATAACATGTGATGGATAGAAGATAAAATGCCATAAAAAGGCAATGAACTCTTAGGGAAAACATTTTCCAAATGATTTTACAAAGAAGGCCGATTCAAAGGTCCAACATAATTAATCACAACAATATGTCATATAACAATAATGTTGTATATATACGAAATTATGTTCAATCATGATCATTATAAAAAGACTTAATAAACACAACATGAAATATTTAAGCTATGTCATGTGTGAAAAAGGATTTGGAATAATCCAAGAAACAAATCAAGCCTTTATAATTTGCAATTATATTTATACCAAGATGCAAAATGGCAATAATCTTAAATGTGCACATTTAGGACAACATGTACTAAGATATTACGGAAGCATTTATAATGATAAAAGAAACAATCTTATAAGTCTATTAAGGGACAAAAACAAACACAAAACCTAAAGAAGGCAATAAAAACATCTCTTTATTGAAAAGAGAGTATCATGTGAAAATGTCTATGAATAGACAATACGCATACAAACATAAATATTTTGTAAAAGAAGTGTACGAGGACACTCACAATCACTTGAACAAAGTATGCAAAAAGCGTAATAAAGGCAAACATGCAATAATGCATGTATTTCATAAAAGGAACAAATGCTTGAGATTCTCAAGCTTTAATTATGCAATTATATGCTTGATAAATGCAACTTGAGACAAAGAAGACCATATTATGGCCAATGTAGGCATCCTTAGAGATACAATCAAGAGGTTTTGAAACCTTATGTGAAAAACATGTTTAAAAAGTTGCATCACTAGAGGAAAAATCAAAATTAATGAAAATCTTTTATACCAAAGAATGCAATAGATACACTATGCACTCTATAGAGTGTGAGAAGAATTTTAAAAGATCTTTCACAATGGTTCACACAACATATTTATCATAAACAATTTTTCAAAATTCTTTAAATAAACCAAAAACCATTGAGAGACTTTTAGGAGTTCATAAATATTTATCATTAACAAGAGCTACTCAGGGTTCATAAAAAAGTAAACAACAAAGATTTAGATGCAAGAAATTCTCATACAAAAATTATATCAAAATATTTTTTTTCACAAAAAAATGCACTAAAGACCATACACAAGAGTTTTTAAGCAAAGATCATTAATTTAGCAAGAAATCATATATAAAAAGTTAACTTATAGGTTAATCACGAAATTCTTATGGAAGAATCATAAATCTCACATAATTGAAGACAATTTTGAAAAACATAAATTACTATTATATGTGATGAGGAATCGATAAATATATAAACAAGAATTATATATTTGGACAATAAACACGTTTACCAAAATTAAAAAGAGATATTTTAAAATATACGAACACGCGAAAAGAAAATGATTCAACTATCAAAAAACACTAAATGTGCAAGAAAAAATAGATTCATAATGCATAATATGTTAAGAAAAGAGATACATACCGAAAACTTCTAAAAAAAAGAGAGGAACAGTGAATACTTCACCATTTCTTGAGCACCACGTTTTCCGTTGCACCAAGAGACAACCCCATCGTGACCTCGCTCTGATACCATGTAAAGAAATGGCTTTGAAAATAATAGATTCAATAATGAACCAACACACATGCACATGAAGTGCGAATATACCCATTAAAGGGAACAACACAAGCACATAATGTGCTAACACGTAAACCCACAAAAGGGGCAAAATGCCTATAAGGCATAAGTTGATATCATTGAAGAAAATAAGGGTGTAACACCCATTACATGGAGCAAAAGCTCCTCCAACTCTTAAGAGAAACAAAGGGGAAATCCCCTATTTATAAGCACAAAAAGGGACCACCTTGGGGGCTCCCAAAGGAGACGTTGGAGAGCCCCCAACGGTCACGTTTGTGACCGTTGGGGGCTCCCAACGTCTCTATTGGGAGGCCCCCAATATGGTAGGAAAATAAAAATAAAAAAACAAAAAATAAAATAAATATTACAATGCATATTCCAATTGGAATATGCATAAAATGACAAATTACAAGAATACCCTTGAGGGTAATTTAGAAAGAGAAAATATATATATTTATATATATATAAATAGAGATACGTATACATATATATGTATACGTATCTTTATATATAAATATATATATATATACATTTAAGGATTATATTTCAACATACATATATGTGTACGAGTACACATATTTTAACAGTTTATGATAAGTTGGATACCAAAGAGGGTGAGAAGGATATTTATAGGCTTGCAAAGATGAGAGATAGGAAATCGAGGGATCTGGATATGGTTAGATGTATCAAAGATGAAACACAAAGGGTTTTAGTCAAAGATGAGGAGATTAAGGAGAGCTGGAAAGATTATTTTAATAAGCTATTTAATGAAAGTCATGCTCAGGATCTTGGAGACTTCTCCATTCCTTTTCATGAGATGAATCGTGACTTCATGCGTAAGATTCAAAAGAAAGAAATTGCAAAGGCTTTGAAGAAAATGAAATCAAGAAGGGCAGTTGACCCAGATGGTATACTTATCGAGGCTTGGAAGTGCTTGGGAGAGAAAGGTTTAAAATGATTGACAAATCTTTTTAACAAGATTTGGCGGACAAATAAGATGCCTAATGAGTGGAGGAAGAGTACTTTGGTGCCTCTATATAAGAACAAGGGTGATATACAAGATTGCACAAACTATCGTGGTATAAAACTCATGAGTCATACTATGAAACTTTGGGAGAGGGTGATTGAGTCTAGGTTGAGGAAGATTGTCATGATATCGGAGAATCAATTTGGTTTTATGCCTGGAAGATCAACTATGGAAGCTATACATCTTCTTAGACAACTTATTGAGAGAAATAGAGAGAGGAACAAAGATTTGCATATGGTTTTTATTGATTTGGAGAAGGCATACGATAGAGTACCTAGGGACGTTCTCTGGTGGACAATGATGAAGAAAGGTGTTTTTCTAAAGTACATTAGTATAATTAAATATATGTATGAAGGAGTAGTAACCAATGTCCGCACTTGTGGAGGGGTGACAACCAATTTTCCTATAACGGTTGGGTTACATCAAGGATCTGCTTTAAGCCCTTTCCTATTTGCTATAGTGATGGATGAGCTTACGAGATCAATTCAAGAAAATGTGTCGTGGTGTATGTTGTTTGCTGATGATATTGTTTTGATTGATGAGTCTAGAGCTGGGGTTAATGCTAAGTTAGAATTATGGAGACAGACATTGGAAGCAAGAGGTTTTAAGTTGAGTAAGAGTAAGACAAAATACATGGAATGTCGGTTTAGTAAGCAACGAAGTAGTGATGAGAGTGTAGTGAAGCTTGGTGAGCAAGAAATACCGGTGGATGATTGTTTCAAATATTTGGGATCTATCATTCAAAAGTATGGAGAAATTGATGGAGATGTAAATCATAGGATAAAGGTTGGGTGGATGAAATGGAAAAGTGCAACTGGAGTGTTGTGCGATCGTAGAATGTCATTGCGGTTGAAGGAAAAGTTTTATAGGATGACTATTAGGCCCGCTTTACTATATGGTACAGAATGTTTGGCTGCCAAGAGACATCATATTCAAAAAATGAGTGTAGCTGAGATGTGTATGCTAAGATGGATGTGTGGAAATACAATAAAAGATAAGATTCAGAACGAGGAGATACGTAAGAAGGTAGGTGTTGTTAGAATTGTATTTGTATCGGATATGGATCCGATATTGGATCCATATCCGAGCGTATGCTTTCCCCATGCTTGGGCGGTGGCATACTTGTAATCCTGTATATTTTTCATGTATTTTGTTCAGTAGTGTTAGATCCTATATATATCTTATTAAGAGAGGGTCACGATACTTTTAACGTGCCCTACTTTCCATTTGGCATCCTCCTCTTCTCCCCCTCTCCTCTCTTCTCTTTATTTTGTATTTTCAGATTGAAGGCTATTCTCCAAAGCTTGAAGGCGCACTATCTTGAAGCCCTATTCAGATTCTTTCATCTTGAAGCCCTATTCAGATTCTTTTATGGTATCAGAGCAACCCACGATCGACGCCTGTTTCTCCAGCCACGAGCGAGTCTTCTCCAGCCACAATCGACGAACTGCTGAGTTACGTCTGCCTTCTTCATCACGCCTGTCAACCAGGCCACGATCTGCTGAGTTTGATCTTCATTCTTCAGCCGAGTGCCTGATCCTCATCCTTCAGCCGAGTGCCTGATCCTTCAGCCGAGTACCTTTGGAAACACAAATATTATATCAGCATAATCATGTCCACCCTCTCTTCGAGTTTTCTCTCCCAACTCATCTCCCAAAAGTTAACCCATTCCAACTATTTGACGTGGAAACGTCAGATAGTCCCTTTCATTAAGAGCCATTGTCTATATGGTCATATTGATGGCTCTACTCCAGCCCCGCCTGAATTGATTTTGGGTGAAACAAAGGATGCTACTAGTTCGGTGACTGCTACAGATAATATCCCTAATCCAGCATATGCCGTATGGATGGCACATGATCAGGTTTTAGTTGCTTATATTACTTCTACCCTCTCTGAAGAAGTGCTTGCAGGTATAGATGATGATATCTCAGCTTTTCAACTATGGAATACGCTTGCAAATACATACTCTCAAGTTTCAGAAGCTAGATATCTTCAATTGAAGCGTCAATTTCAAAGCATAAATAGAGGCTCCAGATCTGTACTTGAGTATCTCTATGAGATTAAAAATGTAAGCGATCAACTTGCTGTTATTGGCCATCCTATTTCAGACAAGGATAAAGTTCAGCAGGCTCTTAGTGGTCTAGGGTCAGAGTTTGATATATTTTGCACTGCTCTGGAGGTTCTCCCTGTCTTACCCTCTTTTGAAGACTTAAAGGCAAAATTGATCCAGCATGAGGCTAGTAGAGTTCACAGGCATGATGCTTCCATTTCTACTTCGCCCAGTATTTTAGTTACTTCTACACATGGTGTGTCAGGACAGCGTGCACATACTTGGGCTCATACATCTGGACAAGGAAAGGGTATTCTTCCTACTCCTCAGGGCAGCACTCTTGTTAACATGCCAAAGCGTATCCCTACATGTTTCTATTGCAACAAGAGAGGACATGTTAAATCTGAATGTTGGCACAATCCTCAGAACAAAGCTAAGGGAGGTCGACGTGATCACAGGCCAACCCCCTCTATCATTTCTAGAGCGTCTTCCTCCTCATTCACGCCCGATGCACAACAACTCTTAATGACAGCTATTTCTAATCTGAATCTCAAGCAAAATGATGATGGTGTCTGGTATGTGGATTCTGGTGCTGCCGCCCATGTGACTGATGATGCAGGTAAACTCTCTAGTGCATCTCCATATTTAGCAAAAGGTTCTGTAGTTACAGGTGATGGCACTCACCACAAAATTACTCACATTGGTAATGCATATGTTTCTTTGCCGCATACTTCTCTTCCTTTACACAATGTTTTAGTCGTCCCTAATGTCAAGAAAAACATTATTTCAGTATCTAAACTCATTGATGACTCTTCCACATCAGTTGAATTCACTCCTTCCTCTGTTTTTGTCAAGGATCCTCTCACCAAGACGATATTCGCTGAAGGAATTCGTGAAGGCAACATGTACGTCCTCAAAGAAGCTCCTCCAATGTCCAAGTCCAGTTCATCTGTTTCTTTTCCTATCAGTCCGAATGAAGTCAATTTGACTCAAATTGATATGTCGTCCATTTGGCATAATTGATTAGGCCATTGTAGTCATTCTTTTATTTCTAGCCTTGTTAATAATGGATTGTTGCACAAATCCAGTCTGAGACCTGTTAGTGAGTCAGGCATGTGCTCAAGCTGTCAACTTTGTAAGAGTCATGCCCTTCCTTTTAATTCCATCAATAAAAGAGCTTCTAAATTGTTTGAAACGATTTACTCTGATGTTTGGGGACCAGCTCCTGTCTCATCTCCTTCCGGCAGTAGATACTATTTCATTTTTGTTGATTCTTTTTCTCGCTATACATGGATACACTTCATAAAACACAAATCTGAAGTGTTCCGTTTGTTTAGCCAATTTCATGCCCTCATCCAAAATAAATTTTCATCCAACATAGTGCATTTTCAATGTGATGGTGGTGGTGAATATTTATCATCTGAATTTACTGAATACTTGCTAAATCATGGCATCACTAGACAGATATCTTGTCCACACACACCACAGCAAAATGGCATTGCAGAACGCAAGCACCGACACATTGTAGAGACTGCCTTAAGCATGCTCCATGACACTGATCTCCCTATGACTCTATGGACTGAGGCATTTCACACGGCCGTTTATGTTATAAATCGATTGCCTTTAGCTCTTCTCGCAGGGAAATCTCCTTTCTTTCTTTTGAATCATGAGCATCCTAAGTATGATGAGCTTCGGGTTTTTGGATGCATTTGCTATGTTCATGTTGATTCCAGCCTCCGGAACAAACTTCAGGCTCGGGCTATAATGTGTCAGTTTGTGGGCTATGCAGACCATTATCGAGGCTATAGGTGCTATAATCCCCTAACAGGCCGTATACATATTTCAAGACATGTTGTTTTTGATGAACTCAGATTGCAGTTTCACACTTCTTCCAAGGCTATTCATGATTCAGCGTCCAGACTATATGATCCATGGTTATGTGCTAATATCTTAGGCGATGGGATTCAACCGACCACTTTTCCAGCCCCTTCTGACAGTACTCACATTGAAGCAGAAATGTCTGATGCCCAGATGGATAGTACTCACATTGAAGCAGACATGTCTGATACTCAGATGGCTGATCCTCCTTTAGACAGATTTTCTGGCTTGGTTTATTCTCGTCGCACTCCTGCCTCTACTACTGATTATGTCATTGTTCCTTCTCATCCACGAAGGTCCACTCGAGCGAGACATCCCGTGGATAGATGGATAAGCTATAACACTTTCACTTTGGATTTTCAGCTTTTTATGACCAGTTTGCATAAACAGACTGAACCAAAGTGTTATTCTCAGGCCTCTCAAAATTCCCGTTGGATTGAAGCCATGAATGAAGAAATGGAAGCCTTGAATGAATGTCAAACATGGGAAGTCATTCCACGGCCAAGGGATAAGAATGTTGTTGGGTCTAAATGGGTTTATAAAATCAAATATAAACCAGATGGCAGTATTGATAGGTATAAAGTTCGTCTTGTGGCTAGAGGTTTCACTCAACAACATGGGGAAGATTATGATGAGACTTTCAGCCCTGTTGTTAAGATGAGTACCATTCGAGTTATTCTCTCTCTTGCTGTTACTTTTGGATGGTCATTACATCAACTTGATGTCAAAAATGCTTTTCTTCATGGTTTCCTCAAAGAGGACGTCTACATGGAACAACCACCAGGATATGCTACTAATGATTCTAATCTATGGGTATGCAAGTTGCACAAGTCATTATATGGGTTAAAACAGGCTTCTCGTTCATGGTTTGAAAGGTTCTCCCTTCACATTCAAGAAGCTGGTTTTCAGAAGAGTGCTCTTGATCATTCTCTTTTTATCTATCACAAAGGAGGGATCACTACTTGGTTATTGATATATGTGGATGACATTGTTCTCACGGGAAATACTTCCTCTCATATCGTCCAAATCAAAGAAGTGTTAGAACAACACTTCAAAATGAAAGATCTCGGGGACCTCAGATATTTTTTGGGTGTTGAATTAGACAGGACTGAGGATTCCCTCACTCTTTCTCAACACAAGTATGCACTTGATATTCTCACATCCTCTGGTATGTCTGATTGTAAGCCCATTAACACGCCCAACGTTTTGCATGCAAAGTTGAACGTTTCAGATGGCAGTCCTGCATATCCTGTTCCAACCCTTTACCGCAGTATTGTTGGGAAACTTCAATATTTGACATTCACTCGGCCCGACATTGTATATGCTGTCAATCAAGTTTCCCAGTTTATGCATGCTCCCACAGACACTCATATGGAAGCTGTCAAGCGTATCTTACGTTATCTCAAGGGGACTATTGGCGATGGACTTACTTATAAACACATGTCTCCTACTGTGGATGGTCATATTATCTCTACTTACACTGATGCTGATTGGGGAAGCGATCTTGATGAACGCCGATCTGTTTCTGGCTATTGTGTCTTTCTCAATTCTAATCTTGTCTGTTGGAGTAGTCGCAGACAACGCGCCATTGCAAAATCCAGCACAGAAGCTGAATATAGGGCCATGGCTGCTGGCACTGCCGATGCTACTTGGCTTCGTCACCTCCTTGGGGAATTATCTCTTCCTATTGCTCAATCTTCCATGCTGGTTGACAATCAAAGTGCCATTAAAATTTCATTCAATCCCATACTTCACAGTCGTACCAAGCACATTGAGATTGATCAACATTTCATTCGTCAGAAAATAGAAGATGAGGAAATCTCCCCTGCATATATACATACTTCTGAACAAGTTGCTGATCTTTTCACCAAAGGACTCACTGGATCACAGTTTTGGCATTTGAAGAACAAGTTGGGCATGATGAAAACTCATGCACAACTTGAGGGGGATGTTAGAATTGTATTTGTATCGGATATGGATCCGATATTGGATCCATATCCGAGCGTATGCTTTCCCCATGCTTGGGCGGTGGCATACTTGTAATCTTGTATATTTTTCATGTATTTTGTTCAGTAGTGTTAGATCCTATATATATCTTATTAAGAGAGGGTCACGATACTTTTAACGTGCCCTACTTTCCATTTGGCATCCTCCTCTTCTCCCCCTCTCCTCTCTTCTCTTTATTTTGTATTTTCAGATTGAAGGCTATTCTCCAAAGCTTGAAGGCGCACTATCTTGAAGCCCTATTCAGATTCTTTCATCTTGAAGCCCTATTCAGATTCTTTCAGGTGTTGCACCCATTGAAAATAAGATGAGAGAGAATCGTTTACGGTGGTTTGGACATATTCGGCGAAGGCCTAATGATGCTTCAGTTAGAAGGATGGAGAAATGGGAAAATATATTAGTTAAAAGAGGTCGGGGTAGGCCTAGGAAGACATGGATGGAGGTGATAGAAAAGGATATGAATGCTTTGAACCTCTTCGAGGACATAGCATTGGATAGAAATGATTGGAGGAGAAGGATTCATGTGGAAGACCCAAAATGATTTTCTTTTTTGGTTCATATCGCCGACCCCAATTGTTTTGGGATGAAGGCGTAGTTGTTGTTGTTGTATATATTCTTGTTCACCCGAAAAGGGTATTCCTGTGAATTCCTGTTTTACACATATTCCATTTTGGAATATGCTTGTAACTTTTTTCCTTTTTCTTTTTTTTGTTTTTGTAATTTGTGCCACATAGGGAGGCTCCCCAAAGAGTTGTTGGGGAGCCTCCAACAGTCACATATGTGATCGTTCGGGGCTCCCAACGACTCTCTTGGGAGCCCCCTATGTGGCTCTTTTATTTGCTTATAAATAAGGGCTTCCCCCCTTTGTATTTCTTACAGCTTTGAGTCAAAGCCCAAGTGCTCAATAAAGTGATTCCAATATTTTTTATGTCGTGCATTTGTGAGATTTTGTGAGTTGTGCTTTTGTGCACAAGTGTTCTTATCGTGCATGTGTGTCGAGTTTGTTATCAAGAATATTAAGGTCTTGATCTTAGTATCATGTCTGAGATACTTTACATGGTATCAGAGCCTCGTTGAAGAAGGAGGATCGTGCATCTCTTCATTTTTAAGTGCCTCGAAAAATGTGCCTTCAAGCTATTGGAGTTTGAAGTGGATCATTTTCTTCGAGCAATATTTTATAAGCCTCTCTTGTCAAGAAAGACTTGAAAATCTTTTGAGGTACGTATTATTTTTTATCTTCTACCCTCTCTAATGGGTGAAAAAGACTCCCATTTCTCCATCGATTTTAAACTTAGTGGTTCAAACTATCATGTTTGGGCCGACAATATGGAAGCCCATATCAAAGGAAAAAGCCTTTAGGAGCACGTTCAAGGTTCAATACCGGAACCCGAACCCAAACTTACCATCACTGAAAAAGGGGATATTAAGATTCTTGAAGGGGAAGATAGACAAAAAACCCTAAAAGATTATTCAAAAAAGCATGATGAGTGGGAAATGAAGAACTTCAAGATCTTGTCTTGGATTTTTTCATCCGTAGAAACCAAGATCAGCGCCAACATTATTAAGTTCAAAAAGGCCTCCGAAGCTTGGTTGTATCTTGAAAAGATGTATACATCAAGGGATTTATCACACAAGTATTACCTCCAAAAGAAGGCATTGACCCTTCAACAAAACGATTTGTCTATTCGGGAATATTTTGCCAAACTATCGCCTATTTGGGACGAGCTAGCTATGTTAGAACTAAAATGGAGTGGAGAAGCAATTGAGTTAAGACACAAACAACTAGAGGAAGATCGATTCTTTAATTTTCTAAATGGACTTAGACCCGAATTTGAACAAATTTGGTCCTCTCTTATATCCGCCTTCACATCGCCCTCTATTGAAGATGTAATCACTAAGCTAAGTGGTGAAGAAACCTGTATGAGGATTAGTAAAAATAATCCTAGCATCCTTGCTACATCTTCTTCTCAAGATAATTGTGAAGGGGTTAATGCCGTATCAAGACCCAGGAATAATATGAAGACCTACAAACCTCCTCATTTCAAAAATCAAGGTCAAGGAGGAAATGATCGATATGGCAAAAAAGACTATAGCAAATTAACTTGTCATTTTTGTAAAGAACCCGGGCATATCAAACCCATTTGCCTCAAATGAAAGAAAATACTTGTTGCGGCTATGGCATCCCAACCAGAGGAACGACCATCTTCATCAAATGGGCCTCTTTTCCTTCAACAAATTGTTGATGCTCTACAACCTCTTCTCAAGGGAGGCATTTCCGGAGCCGCTATGCCATCCTCTTCACCTCCTGGTAAGACATCTTGGCTCCTAGATTCTGGTGCATCTTTTCACATGACTCCAAGTGTTTGTTCTCTTTCCGATTTTTCAAAAAATTCTCTTTCATCTTTTGTCTCAACGGCGGATGGAACACCTCTTGAAATTAAAGAAATAGGCAATTTTGAAAAACAAGACTTCTTTATTCCAAAAATTCGTCTTATACCAAAACTAAACTTAAATTTACTTTCGGTCTCTCAACTCTCAGACTATGGTTGCGATATAAAATTCTCTTATAATAAATGTTGGATACAGGATCGCCAGTCCAGGAAGTTGATTGGGGAAGGCTCTAGGAGAAGAGACCGCTACTATTTTGATTTTCTCCAAATTCCCAAGAACCAGTTTTGTAATGTTACTCAAAACAAAGATTCATGTATGGCATAAGAGACTGGGGCATCCCAACATTGTTAAAATCTCTTATTTGTCTTTTATTAAGCATCTTTGTAATGAGAATTTTGTATGTAATGAATGTATTCTTGAAAAAATGAAAAGTCTACCGTTTACTCAAAGATCCATGTTTACAACAAAATCTTTTGAAATTGTTCACTCCGATGTATGGGGTCCGGCTCCTGTGATATCTAAAGGAGGTTTCTCGTACTATGTTATTTTTGTGGACGATTACACTAGATTTTGTTGGATATATTTTTTTAAACATAAACATGAAGTTTTTAAAATTTTTAAAACATTTCATATGATGATTTTAAATCAATTCAATGGAAGTTTAAAAATACTTAGAACCGACTCTGGTGGTGAATATCTTTCAAATAAATTCAAAAGTTATTTTGAAAGTCATGGTATTCTCCATCGAAAATCTTGTCCAAAAACCCCACAACAAAATGGGTTGGCTGAACGAAAACATAGGCATATCATTGAAACAACTAGAACCTTCCTCATTTCACAGAATATTCCGAAAAGACTTTGGGCTGAGGCAGCCCTTACATCGGTCTATCTCTTAAATAAACTCCCATCAAAAAATTTGAACAAAGTTTCCCTATTTGAACGATTATATGAAAAAGAACCTGATTATAGCAAGTTAAGGGTTTTTTGATGTAAATGTTTTGATCTTACTGATAAAAATGACAAACTCTCCCCCAAGGCCATTTCTTATGCTTTTCTTGGTTATTCCGAAACTCAAAAGGGTTTTCGGTGTTATGATATTAAAAATGATAAACTATATGTTTCCAGAAATGTAAGTTTTTTGGAAAATCTCAGTGGTTTCAAAAAACTTGAACCTAATGACGAGAATGTAGACTATTCTTTTCTATTTGATCCTTTAACTGAAGATGATGAAACTAGTGATGATGAGTCAAATCAGAGTGGCTCAAGTAACAACGAAACCGGTCCTGAGTCTTCTTCATTTCATCAACATGTCAATGAGGAACCGCATAGAGATCCCATAACCTATACTCATAGAGATAGAAATACTTTCAGAAGTGCCCTTGAAAGATATGATGATGTTGGTGGGACTACTCCTCAAAGTGAGGAGAACCTTCGTAGGACCGAAAGACAGAGAAAAATCCCTTCTAGGTTCATCTCATATGAGTCTTTTTCACCTAAACATAAAGCCTGTCTAAGCGTCATTCATTCTTACATAGAACCTAGAAACTTTGAGGAAGCACAAAAATGTCCTGAATGGATAGCCGCAATGGATAATGAACTCGAAGCTCTGAGAAGAGCCAAGACATGGGAATTTCAAGACCTTCCTAAAGGTAAGAAAGCAATAGGGTGTAGATGGGTATTTAAGGTAAAGACTAAGAGTGATACAAGGCCCGTTTTGTTGCGAAAGGATATAGTAAAAAATATGGGATTGATTATGAAGATACCTTTGCCCCGGTAGCTCGAATGGTCATTGTCTGATGTCTTATAATCGTTACCTCAATCAACAAGTGAAACATTTATCAAATGGATGTTAAGAATGCATTTCTAAGCGGAGATCTAATTGAAGAAGTGTATATGGATGCTCCTCCTGGAATGGAGTCTCCTAAAAAAAAGGTGCTTCGCCTTCAAAAAGCACTTTATGGTTTGAAACAAGCCCCCAAGGCTTTGTACGATAGGTTTAATTCCGTAATGATAGAAAATGGTTTTTCATCATGTTTTACTGATACTACTTTGTTTGTTAGAAAATTCAATATAGGGATTGTTATTTTACTTCTATATGTGGATGACATGCTTATAACCGGAAGTGATAGGATTAACAGCATAAAATCAATTTTAAAGGATAGGTCTGAAATGTCTGACTTGAGAGTTCTAACTTGTTTTTTGGATATTGAAGTAGCATACTCTCATAGAGGGTATTTTTTATCTCAAACTAAACTTGCATCTGAGATTATTGATAGGTCGGGTATTACAGATGATAAGGTTTGTGAAACTCCTGCTATAGTAGAAGCTAAAATGAAGATTGATGATGGTGTTCTTCTCTCCGATCCTACTCCCTACTGTAATGAAACAAGGTACAATAGAACAATAGGGAAACAAACACAATGCCAACAAAGGGCTTTAATAAACTCACTTAAAGTTGGTCACTAATGGACCAAATACAATCTCAAAAGAGATAAAAATACCAAACAGCACAAGAGGCATACAAGCCTATAAGATGGGCAAAAAACTCTAGAGAAAACCCTCAAATGCTTCTAAAAGCATTGAAGAATAACAAGGGAGATAGAGCCTCACTCCAACACATGGGAGGCAGTCCAGCTCTTTGGACTGCTTTCCATCAGTCATTATTATGACTGTTGGGTGGCAGTCCAACGTCTAGTTGGACTGTTGCCCAACAGTCATATTTTGACTGTTGTGCACAACTGTCATATTTTTTACTGTTGTGCACAACAGTCATAAATATGACTGTTGTGCCTAAGCTGTATGGCAGTTTATTTATTTATTATAATGTTAAATTACATTTCAGTCCCTAGTGGACTGTACTATATGATAAAAGACAAAAATACCCTTATCGGGTATTCGGATACAATTTTATTTTTAACACTCCTCCTCAAACTTATGGGGAAATCACCGAAAGTTTGCTAAGAAGATACAAAAATTGAGGTAGTGGAAGAGCTTTGGTGAAGAAGTTTGCAATCTGAAATTCGGACTGGACATATGGCAATGTAATGGTCCCCTTCAAATATTCTTCGTGAACATAGTGACAATCCATCTCAATGTGTTTTGTTCGCTCGTGAAATGTGTGATTGCTGACTATATAGATGACACTTTTATTATCACAGCATAGCTTTGAAGGTTCTGAGACATCAACACCCATATCGGAAAGTAGTGCTCTCATCCACACAACTTCAGTGGTTGTGGTAGCCATTGCCTTGTACTCAGCTTCCGAAGAGGATAAAGACACTTTCTGTTGTTTTTTGCATCGCGAAGAAATGAGAGAATCACCTAAAAACACACAAAAGCCAGTAGTTGAGTGACAGTTATTGGGATCTCCTCCTCAGTCAGAACCAGTGTAAGAAATAAGACTTAAAGATGAGGAAAAGGATAATAATAGTCCTTTAGATATAGTTTTCTTGATATATCGAACTATTCTTAATACTGCACTCGTGTGGACGGTTGTGGGCGCATGTTGAAATTGACTTGCAGAATGTACGGCATGCGTAATATCTGGCCTTGTAATGGACAGGTACATCAACGATCCAATAAGTTGTCGATAAGGGGTTGGATCATCTAATAATACTCTATCTTCAGCTCGCATTTTTGCATTTATTACTTCAGGAGTATCAGCATATTTTGTGTCCGTGATTCCTGAACGCTCAACAATATCAGTTGCAAACTTGATTTGAGATAAAATATATCCTCTTGGTGAGTAGACTACTTCAATTCCTAAAAAGTATCTCAAAAAACCAAGATCAGTCATATCAAAAGATTTTTTAAGCAAAATTTTAATATCTTCAATTTTCTTTTGATCATTCCCTTTTATAATCATATCATCAACATACAAAAGAAGAATGATTAATGAGGTACCTGTAGATCTCACAAAAAGAGCAGTGTCAGTGTAACAAGATTTAAATCCAAGTTTTAATATCGTACCACTGAACCGATCATACCATGCTTTAGGGGCTTGTTTAAGCCCGTATAGGGCTTTTTGAAGACGAAGGACCATGCCTTTTTCAATAGACAGATCAGGGGGAGGATCCATATATACTTCTTCATTTAAGTTTCCGTTCAAAAATGCATTTTTAACATCTAATTGATATATCGGCCATTTTCGAATGGATGCTATAGCAACTAGAGTTCTAACTGTAGTCATACGAGCTACTGGGGCAAAAGTTTCTTCATAATCTATACCATATTCTTGAGAATATCCTTTTGCAACAAGTCTTGCTTTATATCTCTCAAGAGACCCATCACTTTTTGTTTTAATTTTAAACACCCATCTACACCCTATTATCTTCTTTCCGATAGGAAGAGGTTGAATTGCCCAAGTGTGAGCCTTGTGTAATGCATCTAATTCAATTTTCATGGCTTCAACCCATTCGTTTATATTTTTGGCCTCGTTATAGTTGGATGGTTCATGATAGGAATGAATGGCTAGAAGACATGCCCTGTAGTTTGGTAAGAAGGATTCATATGAGACAAACCTACTTGGAGGCCTATGTGTTCGTTCTGACCTTCTAACACTAGTTTCTTCAGTATTTGTTAATTGATTATATCTGTCAAGGGCACATGGATGTTCCCCAGTATTTCGTCTAGAGTATTGAAGAAGATCTTGAGATGGTTCACTACTTGAGTCATTAATAGACTCGAAGGTTTCAATATCATTACTAATACCTTTATTGGTAACAAATCAAATAAGAAAGCATACTCGGATTCTTTCTTAGGAACTTCAAAATCAAATCCATTGTCATTTTCTAGAAAGGTAACATTTCTAGAAACATAGAGTTTAGCATTTGTTTTATCATAACATCGGTATCCTTTTTTATTATCAGCATAACCAAGAAAGACACATTTTATGGCTTTAGGAGAGAGTTTGCTATATTTTTCAAGAAGCACGAAGCATTTACAACCAAATACCCTTAGTCTTTTTAAATCAGGAGAAATTTTAAAGAGTTTTTCAATAGGAGACTTGTTTTCCAAAGTTTGAGAAGGCATTCTATTTATCAGATAGACTGCGGTTAGGGCAGCTTCAGCCCAAAATTGATTTGGAATTTCTTTTGAAATAAGTAGGGTTCTAGTAGTTTCAATGATGTGACGATGTTTTCTTTCAGAAATCTCATTTTGTTGAGGTGTCCTAGGACATGATTTTTGATGCACAATTCCATGATTTTTTAGATATAATTGAAATTCATTTGAAAGAAACCCTCCCCCAGAGTCAGAGCGGAAGACTTTAATATTTGTTTTAAATTGATTTTTAACTAGATTATGAAGGTTTTTAAAACATGAAAAAACTTCGGATTTGAGTTTTAGAAAGTAAATCCAAGTATGTCTACTAAAATCATCTATAAATGTAACATAGTACGAATAACCACCTTTTGACATAACAGGGGCAGGACCCCACACATCTGAATGCACTAATTCAAAAATTTTATGTGTCACAGAGGTTCTAGACCCAAAAGGTATCATTTGCATTTTTCCAAGTATACAATCTTCACATACAAAATTTTTATCTTTACAAAATTTTTCCAAAAATGGAAAAATAGATAATTTGGATATACTTGGGTGTCCTAATCTTTTATGCCAAAGATCTATATTAATGTCTTTGACATGATTACAAAACAAGTATTTTGGTAAACACAGGAAATCCATGTAGTAAAGGTCTCCGCGTCTATGGCCTTACCCAATCAGCTTCCCTGACTGGAGATCCAGCACCCAACACGCCTTAGATGAGAAGAATACTTTACAACCATAGTCAACAATTTGAGAGACCGAAAAAAGATTCAAATCCAGTTTGGGAATGACTCTCACTTTTGGAACAAAGATTTTTTTTTAAATATCATCAAGGTTTCCTAAGCTTTTGACTTTTAAAGAGGTACCATCGGCAGTTGCCACACATGAAAAATATGATTTAGTGCAATCAGATAATAGAGACTCATTATGAGTAATGTGGAAAGAAGCACCTGAGTCTAGAATCCAAGAGGTCTTACCTGGAGGAAACGAGGAAGAGATGGCAGCTCCGGATGTAGAAGGTGCAGCCTTAAGAAGTTGTGAGACGACTTCTGCTATTTGAGCAAGATTTAATTCATTGAAGTTGCCCCCTTTTCTTGATTCTTGAGGTTCTTCACTTAAGGCGGCCACCTTTTTAAATTTGGGACATTCCGGTCTTATATGTCCGGGTTCCTTACAATGATGACAAATAATTTTTCCTTTGTATCCTCCCTTGTATCCTCCTCCATTGTGTTCTTCTCCATTGAACTTCTTCTCAAAGTGAGGTGGTTTATATGTTTTCACAAAATTTCCGGGCCTTGCCATGGCAAGGACCTCATCATTAGACTTGTGCATTCCAAGTGTTGTCTCTTCTTGACAAATTTGAGCAAGGGCCTCACTTATAGAAGGAGAAGTGGTCCTATGAAGTAAGGAAGATCTTACTTGCTCAAATTTCGGTCGAAGGCCATAAAGAAAGGAGAAAAGATTTTCTCTTTCAATTTGGGTCATTCTCATATCAATAGCCGAACCTTCCCATTTTGGTTCCAACATGGCTAATTCATCCCAAATAGGAGATAAAATACCGTAAAAATCTCTTACACTTTTATCTCCTTGTTTTGAATTACGTACCTTATCTTGGAGATAATAAAGTCTAGCCATATCCTTTTGGATAAAAGTACTTCTTAGAAAGCTCCATGCGTCACATGCCTTCTTGAATTTGATGATATTGGTGGCGATCTTGAACTCCATGGTATTCATAAACCATGATAGTATTTGTGCATTGCTTGCCTCCCAATCTTCCAATTTATTTTAGAATTCTTCCAAGGCTTTTTTTTTTCCTTCTTCGGACAAGGCTTTGACTTGATCTCCTTCTCTTCTAGTCAATTTGAGTTGTGGTTCACTAGTAGAACCACTAACAAAACCCCACATTTTTTTTCCTTTGATATGATTCTCTATAGCCGTCGCCCACATCAAGTAGTTGTTTTCATTGAGTTTGTAGGTGATGACGGTGGCGAACTCTCTTTCTCCCATAAAGAATACTTGAGTTTAGACTAGAGGAGATAGGGAATGATCAATGATCGAAGAACACTTCCTTCACGAGATTCTCCTTCTTTCAAGAACCTCGCTCTGATACCATGTAATGAAACAAGGTACAATAGAACAATAGGGAAACAAACACAATGACAACAAAAGGCTTTAATAAACTCACTTAAAGTTGGTCACTAATGGACCAAATACAATCTCAAAAGAGATAAAAATACCAAACAGCACAAGAGGCATACAAGCCTATAAGATGGGAAAAAAAATCTAGAGAAAACCCTCAAATGCTTCTAAAAGCATTGAAGAATAACATGGGAGTGAGGCTCTATTTACAGAGCCTCACTCCAACACATGGGAGGCAGTCCAACTCTTTGGACTGCCTTCCAACAATCATTATTATGACTGTTGGGTGGCAGTCCAATGTCTAGTTGGACTGCTGCCCAAGAGTCATATTTTGACTGTTGTGCACAACAGTCATAAATATGACTGTTGTGCCTAAGCTGTATGGCAGTTTATTTATTTATTATAATGTTAAATTACATTTCATTTCGTAGTGGACTGTACTATATGATAAAAGACAAAAATACCCTTATCGGGTATTTGGATACAATTTTATTTTTAACACCTACAGACAGCTTGTAGGATCGTTGATGTACCTGAGTATTACCAGACCAGATATCTCACATGCAGTTCATACGACAAGTCAGTTTCAGCATGCACCAACTTTTGTTCACATGAGTGTCATCTTACGAGTTGTAAGATACCTAAATGGTACTTTAAATAAGAGAGTTTTTCTGTCATCTTCTGATTTAAAATTAATTGCTTATACTGACTCTGATTGGGGAGGTAACACAAATAATCGTCACTCCACCACTGATTTTTGTGTGTTCTTAGGTGATTCTCTAATATCGTGGAGATATAAGAAGCAACAAAAAGTTTCTTTCTCTTCGACTGAAGCTGAATATCGTGTCATGAAAACTACTACCATGGAAATTGTATGGATCCATCAAATGCTCGAAGACATGGGGACCACTATTCAAGGGCCCACTAAGCTATGCTGTGATAACAAGAGTACAATTTATATAGACAAAAATCATACTTTTCACGAGCGGACTAAGCACATTGAAATGGACTGCCATTATGTTCGTAAAGCCTATCTAAAAGGAATCATTGATCTACCTTATGTTACTTCAGAATATCAGTTGGGAGATTTCTTCACCAAAGCTTTATGTGCACCACGATTCAACTTTCTCCTTGGCAAACTTTCGGTCATCATGCCCTAAGTTTGAGGGGAGGTGTTAAAATATGTATCGATATTTGTGATCTCATATATATATATATATATATATATATATATATATATATATATATATATATATATATATATATGCACTATGTATATGTATATGTATCTCTATCTATATATATAAATATATTTATATATTTTCTTGTTCACCCGAAAAGGGTATTCCTGTAAATTCCTGCTTTACGCATATTCCATTTTGGAATATGCTTGTAACTTTTTCCCTTTTTATTTTTCCTTCTATTTTTCCTTTTTCTTTTTTTGTTTTTGTAATTTGTGCCACATAGGGAGGCTCCCCAAAGAGTCGTTGGGGAGCCTCCAACGGTCACATATGTGACCGTTGGGTGCTCCCAACGACTCTCTTGGGAGCCCCCTATGTGGCTCCTTTGTTTGCTTATAAATAGGGGCTTCCCCCCCTTGTATTTCTTATGGCTTTGAGTCAAAGCCCAAGTGCTCAATAAAGTGATTCCAATTTTTTTTATGTTGTTGTGCATTTGTGATATTTTGTGAGTTGTGCTTTTATGCACAAGTGTTCTAAAGTGTTCTTATTGTGCATGTGTGCCGAGTTTGTTATCAAGAATATTAAGGTCTTGATCTTAGTATCTTGTTTGAGATACTTTTACAGTTCCTCCTTCACGCACACTCTCCCTCTCCTCTCCCACTCGCTTTCCCTCTCCTCTCTCACTCGCTCCTCCTTCGCCATTGTCGCCCATGTCGCTACCACTTTCACAAGAGCATCCAAAGGCTCCTTTATTTGCTGTGGGCACAAGCATTGGTGCCAATGTTATGGTATTTTTCCAATTTTTATATTCTTAATCTGAAGCTTTTGAAAATCAGTTATAATGTTGATAATTCAAACATTGTCATGGCCTCTTTTATTCCTTAAATTCAACAACACCCTTGCTCACTCCTCTCTAATCTTTGTCATGTAAAGAAAGAATACCATTTCATTAAATAGCTAAAGCAGCTGAGAGGTATGGCATTCTCATGAAGTCAAAATCTGAATAGTGGATGTCTACTTTACCACAATATGAACTGATCATGACCATTCCTTGCAGTAATTAATGCTGACATGTGTATGGTTCATCATACTGCAAAAGGTTATGTAACGCCCCAAAAATTCGAACTTTATAATTTTCTTGAAATAGTTGAAAAAATTTCTTTTCTTTACAGAGTTTATTTTTAAAATCAGCGGAAACAATTTCTTTAAAAGAAAAAAAGGACAAGTTTGACAACTTTGGGCACGTTAGCGAGAGAATAAAAATTTACCATGGACGATCTGCAATAATACTTAGGAAACCATTTCTTCTATTTAAATAGAGTGTCAGGTTTGTACAAAATTTGGATTTCCTTTAGGGAAACCGTATCAAAAACCAAAATGTCCAGGAGAAGAACTACGAGCAGAAAAAGTGGATCCTGAAGTCATCTCGCAGTCGCGTCATCGCCTGTGATGCACCTATTCGTCACATGTACCCATGAAATGGGTTAGTTTTGCGAAAAACTAGTAGGTGAGTACAAAAACAGAAAAAACTAAATTAGGCATAAATAATTTATACAGCAGGTAGTAACAAGCAAACTAAGCAGATAAACTGAAGAAACAAGTTAAGTACAATAAACTGAAATGTGAGCATGCTCAATTTAGTTGTTACTTGTTAACCGACCATGCGGGTACATACATGGCACGTGAGTCGAAACAGCTGAGACCAAACCGAATGTTCATTATGTTAAGTATTTTAAGATACCTCGGTTGTCTGACTGAATCTTATTCCTATGGAGACGACCGATGGTCGAGAGAGTAAGTCCCCAAGGCCTGATAGGGATGCATCCAACTTCTGCAGAAGTGTTAGGCTAACTATTGTAGCCCCAATCCCCCCCCTAACCTCCGATGACGGGGGAAGACGGGTCTTTTGCCCTTAAAAAGCCATAAATGGTCTGTCCATCGGAGTTGGTACCCTTCGTCCTCTCTCTTGACGAAGCCAGGTTGAATTGAGTGGGATGGGGTTTCTTAGCCGTTGTCTCATTCTTCATGCTCTGGTCCATTAGACCAAAACGAGCATCTTGCCTATGAAGGCGATCCCATTTTTTTTATATGTGTTTTCCAACAACGTGCACAAAGCACTAATCGAGGTCATATAACCATCTCATCCAATTGTCGTAGTACTAGCATGCCTCGCATGTTCAAGAGTACACTACGAGGAAAGGGATATAGGTCCTCAATAGGAGCCTCAGGAGTGTGTTTCGCAAAGATATAATGTTTTTAAAAAGTTATTTTAACATTCTAAATCTTTCGAAACGATCAACAACTTGCCTACATATGGCATGTGATTTTTTCGAATCTCGCAACCGATGACGCAGTGTCTGGGTGATATGCACATTACGACACTGGTCTTGGTAAATGGGCTTCGCAAAAGAACCCATCACCTCAACAACTTGATCTTGTCCCAGATCAAGGATTTTTCCAAAACATATCGGGTAAAATAGTGGAAAAGGTATTCCTCCCGAATACGCTGAGTCGATGGCAAGGCAAAAACGAAAGACAATAATGCGAAAAGCAAGAGCCTAGGCGCGAAGCGCGACGGCAAACAGAAACAGAAAATGCGAAAGCAAAGGACAAGGATCGCGAAACCGCGTACTTAAATTAAAAGACAGTAAGTAGTAAATACGAAAGCAAAAGCCTGGGCGCAAAGCGCGACAGCAAGCAGAAACAGGAAATGCGAAAGCAAAGGACAAGGATCGCGAAACCGCGTCCTTGAATTAAAAGACAGTAAGTAATAAATACGAAAGCAAAAGCCTGGGCGCAAAGCGCGACGGCAAACAGAAACAGGAAATGCGAAAGCAAAGGACAAGGATCGCGAAACCGTGTCCTTGAATTAAAAGATAGTAAGTAGTAAATACGAAAGCAAAAGCCTGGGCGCAAAGCGCGACGACAAACAGAAACAGGAAATGCGAAAGCAAAGGACAAGGATCACGAAACCGCGTCCTTGAATTAAAAGCGTACTTATATACGTATATGTATATAAATATGTAATTAAGTCCTTTCAATTATTTAAGCTCGATTTAATTATTTAAGTCCTTGTGCAACTTCTCCTACCTTGAGGTATTGCGAGGAAGAAGTCGTCTACGAGCGTAGGTGATCGTTGGGTTGGTTCGCGGGGCGCGAACGGGCTCCGTTGCGTAAACTGCAAAAATATGACTTTTAGAAGGCACATAAACGAGCAAAAATATCAGTTGTGTCTACATATATACACGTATATGTAGACACAACTGTTGTTTCGGTATACCAAGAAAAGTGTCACTTGTGGATGGGTGATCCCTGGTGTCCTCGACATTAGATGAGTGGTCTAATGTTCTGAAGGCTGTTTCGGTCGAGGGCTAAGTTTGGAACCCAGTAATAAAATACAACTTGTGTGCTAAGTTACCCTGAGAACCTAACTTAACCTCGAGGATTTTACCCGTTTGGTGTATCCGCGGGCAACGGTAATAATCAACAACAACAACTACTACTACTACGCCTTCATCCCAAAACAATTAGGGTCAGCGATATGAACCAAAAAAGAAAATCATTTTGGGTCTTCCATATGAATCCTTCTCCTCCAATCATTTCTATCCAATGCTATGTCCTCGAAGAGGTTCAAAGCATTCATATCCTTTCCTATCACCTCCATCCATGTCTTCCTAGGCCTACCCCGACCTCTTTTAACTAAAATATTTTCCCATTTCTCCATCCTTCTAACTGAAGCATCATTAGGCCTTCGCCGAATATGTCCAAACCACCGTAAACGATTCTCTCTCATCTTATTTTCAATGGGTGCAACGCCTACCTTCTTACGTATCTCCTCGTTCCGAATCTTATCTTTTATTGTATTTCCACACATCCATCTCAGCATACGCATCTCAGCTACACTCATTTTTTGAATATGATGTCTCTTGGCAGCCCAACATTCCGTACCATATAGTAAAGCAGGCCTAATAGTCGTCCTATAAAACTTTCCCTTCAACCGCAATGGCATTCTACGACCGCACAACACTCCAGTTGCACTTTTCCATTTCATCCACCCAACCTTTATCCTATGATTTACATCTCCATCAATTTCTCCATACTTTTGAATGATAGATCCCAAATATTTGAAACAATCATCCACCGGTATTTCTTGCTCACCAAGCTTCACTACACTCTCATCATTACTTCGTTGCTTACTAAACCGACATTCCATGTATTCTGTCTTACTCTTACTCAACTTAAAACCTCTTGCTTCCAATGTCTGTCTCCATAATTCTAACTTAGCATTAACCCCAGCTCTAAACTCATCAATCAAAACAATATCATCAGCAAACAACATACACCACGACACATTTTCTTGAATTGATCTCGTAAGCTCATCCATCACTATAGCAAATAGGAAAGGGCTTAAAGCAGATCCTTGATGTAACCCAACCGTTATAGGAAAATTGGTTGTTACCCCTCCATGAGTGCGGACATTGGTTACTACTCCTTCATACATATCTTTAATTATACTAATGTACTTAAGAGAAACACCTTTTTTCATCATTGTCCACCAGAGAACGTCCCTAGATACTCTATCGTATGCCTTCTCCAAATCAATAAAAACCATATGCAAATCTTTATTCCTCTCTCTATTTCTCTCAATAAGTTGTCTAAGAAGATGTATAGCTTCCATAGTTGATCTTCCAGGCATAAAACCAAAATGATTCTCTGATATCATGACAACCTTCCTCAACCTAGACTCAATCACCCTCTCCCAAAGTTTCATAGTATGACTCATGAGTTTTATACCACGATAGTTTGTGCAATCTTGTATATCACCTTTATTCTTATATAGAGGCACCAAAGTACTCTTCCTCCACTCATTAGGCATCTTATTTGTCCGCCAAATCTTGTTAAAAAGATTTGTCAACCATTCTAAACCTTTCTCTCCCAAGAATTTTCAAGCCTCGATAGGTATACCATCTGGGTCAACTGCCCTTCTTGATTTCATTTTCTTCAAAGCCTCTGCAATTTCTTTCTTTTGAATCTTGCGCATGAAGTCACGATTCATCTCATGAAAAGGAATGGACAAGTCTCCAAGATCCTGAGCATGCCTTTCATTAAATAGCTTATCAAAATAATCTTTCCATCTCTCCTTAATCTCCTCATCTTTGACTAAAACCTAAAAAAAAAAATTTAAATTGTGTACATTTAATAGGGACATGCATATGAAAAGAGTACTCTGATAAAATATAATAATTTATTCATGCATATGCATAGAAATCATGCATAATCCTGCTATGCATTAGATAATGCATATTTACTTGTTCCCTTAGTTGTGATGTATGAATAAATACATGATTTGTGCTCTCTTTTGCATGATAACATGTTTTTAATGTATAATTAAGGTTCCCTGTTAATATTAATTGTTTTCTCTTGTTTAACATTTGCTTTTTGTTACTTACATGATTGTTTAAATTATAAAATTGACATAAATGCATCCCTCTAAATAATTGTATGAATCTTATATGTATTCTTTATGCTTATTTATTTTATTAGAGATATTCATACGCAGAATTCTTTGGATTCTAACACCGTAATTTTGTATTTTTTTCGCAACCTCAGATGCCTAGTGGGGAGGACTTGCTTTTGAGAAGAGTCACGAGGGAACTACACGACTGCATGGCAGATTCTTGGGACGGCGTAGCTCTTCCTTTTTGCTTTCTTTACTTTTTATTTACTTATGTCTCAGACTCTTTACATTTGAATAAATAAAGTTTGGTTTGATTTCGTTTGTTGTCTTTTTGTATTACCCGATAGGGGTATTTTAGTCTTTTCACATAGTTGTTTCTAAAAACAACTATTTTATTTTCTTGCGCCCTGCCAGCCTTCCGATGCACGCAAAAGGGGGGAGTTAAGGGAGAAGCCAGAGGGATGGAGAGGGGAAGTGTACTTGTATCTCGCCGGTGCCGTCGACTGTTGCACGCAGGGAGACAAACGATAGAGAGGGGGAGAGGAGTTGCGGGTGAGGGCCTCCTCTCCCTCTCTGTTGCTTAATAGGAAGGCACAAGGGAAAAGGGGGAAGATCGTGGCCCTGTCGGTTACGGGGAGCCCCTTTTGTGCGAAACGGCTACAGGTAGGAAAGAAAACTCGGGCCAGGGTTTTAAAACCCTACCGGGTTACGAATCGGGGTCGGGTCTAACCAGGCTTCCGATTTTTTTCTTTTTTTAACACTGGTTTTTACAGACTGGAGATTAAAAAATATTCATGGGAGCAAAATAAAGTTTCTATTGTTTCTGATGGATGGACAGATATTCAAAGGCGTCCACTGATCAATTTTATTGTTTTTTCGCTTAGTGGCCCAATATTCTTGAAAGCAGTTGCTGCATCTGAGGAATATAAAAATACAGAGTATTTGAAGGGGTTGTTTATAGAAGTCATAAAAGAAGTGGGTGATCAGAAAGTTCATATTTTTGGACTTCCTGTGTAGCACACAGCTTAAATCTGACCCTAAAGAGCATTTGTAACCCCAAAGAAGAAGAAAAATCACAAGCATATGCTTTATGTTAATGGATTAAAGATTTAGAAAGAAATGTCAAAAGCATTAGGAATTTTGTTGTTAACCACTGTCGTGCTAATGCTATATTTAATAGGCATTCTGACTTGAAATTGTTGAAGGTCGTTGAAACACGTTTTACGTCAATCATTGTGATGGTGAAGAGGATTAAAAAAGTGAAGAATGTTTTGGTTAGCATGATGACTGATGAAAATTGGACATTCCATCGTGCTGATGATGATATCAAGGCTCAAAAAATTAAGAAATTCATTGTTGATGATGAGTTTTGGGACAGAGTGGTATACTTCCTTCAATTTACGCAACCTATTTGGTAAATGTTAAGAGAAGTTGATAAGGATGAGCCCATGCTTCACAGAGTTTATGAAATGTGGGATAATATGATTGAAAAAATACAAGTTTTAGTTTTTTATCATGAAAAAAAAATCATGCATTGGATGATTCATAATTTTTTAACTATATTCATTCAATTTTAGTCAGAATATGAGATAAGAGCAACACAACACTCCTTTGCATTGCATGACACATTCTCTTAATCCAAAATATTATTCAAATAAGTGGCGGGCAGATGGTATTGGTCGTGTCCCTCCAAATTTAGACCCAGAGCTATCAAAATATAGAAATATGTGTATGATAAGACTTTTTCAGAAGCATATCTTCTAAATCAAGTCACACAAGAGTTTGAAAAATTTTCATCTTCGAGATTATATGGACCGGCATTATTCGTGAGAGAGGAGGATAATATAGATCTTATCACATGATGGTCAACATTTGGATCAGAAACACCTCTTCTCCAACGTCTTGCATTAAGATTGCTATCGCAGTCTGCTAGTTCATCTTGTTGTAAAAGAAATTGGAGCACATATTCTCAAATCTACAACATGAAGAGAAACAAACTCACCAGCAATCGTGCAGAGGATTTAGTATATGTTCATTCAAATCTTCGACTACTTTCGTGAACCAATGATGAATACAGGTACTAATTTGCTCTCTTAGTTATTTGATTATTTCTTAGTTTTTCATTTAAATATATTGTATTTAACATTTTCAAATTGGGTTTGTAACGCAGACAAGAAATATCCAAATTTTGGGATGTAAACCCAGAAGAGTGTGACTTCGAGGGAGAGCATGATTTCAACATGACAAACATGGATTTAGCTTAGCCCAGTATTCCTTCTAATAATGCATTTGATGATGAAGAAGAAAATTATTAAGATTCATTACTTCATCGTCATATATATTTTAGGATATACTTTTGGTATGTAATTTAGTTATTTTCTACTTTACTTATTTGATTGATATTTAGGTTGATTTATGTAATTGCTTTACTTATTTGATTGATATTTAGGTTGATATATTGCATGCATGCATGATGAATGATATTATGACAATGTTAACTGTTAAAACTTCAAAATTATATATATAATTTTTTACATTTTTGCCCTACCGCACCCCCACACCGAAGGTTTTTTAAAGTGCCGCACCCCCGCACCCATGTGACATAGCCACCAAGTATAGATTGGCAAAAAATCCTTACTCTACACTCAAGGACCCCTAAATCCAAGCTTAGATAACCCTTATTTATCATGAAAAAGACTCTCCCAGCCATCAAACTCACGTACAAGCCGCATAGCATCTGAATCATCAACAAAATTGAAATCTGGCCCGATGGTAAGAAAAGGAGAAACTTCGCAACTGAGTCATACCTAGTTCAATTCCTTGCTTCCTACTTTTAAATCCATCTAATCATGTTTGATCTAATGTAAAAGGACCCGTTACCAACTGAGCTTCCAATCTCCACTCGCAAGAACCCAGCATGATGGTACAGATGCTAGATGTAGTCAAGAAACAAGCATCCCAGAGTCAGATTCAAGCTCTGGTACCATCAAATAAGTTTGATACTTCATTTTCAGGTATTAGATGTGCGAAAATTGTAGTAAGTTGTTATAGAAGTGTAAGAAATGAAGAGAAAAGATAGACAAGAGAGAGAGAGAGGTGCTCCTTCTCATTCACTAGATTAGCTATTTTACATGAACCATTGACAACCCTTACAAGATACAAATAATAACATAAACAAAATAAACGTACAAAGACAAAAAGCGCCGGGATACAGAAATATTAGCAACTACATATCTGATCATTCCCCTTCAGCACAGATAACAGATTGGAGATGTACTCTGTAAGATACAACTAATAATAAACATATACAAAATAGAGGTAAAAAGACAAAACCCCACAGGTATAGAAATACTAACACATTTAATATTTCCTTTTCAACACAGTTAATAGATTTAACATGTAATATCTATAAGATCACAAAGATGACCATGGTGCTCATAATTGATGCATGAAACCATTATGTCGTTCTTAAATTTGTGAAGGTATGAATTTGTGGTGAGCTTCTTAACATTCACAGATGCCCAGAGAAGTCGATCACTACACACACCCACACACACACACACATACATGTGGGCGTGTACACATGCACACGCAGGTCTCCCCCACCCAAAAAAAAACACGCACGGGGCAAATGCAAAAGTTGTATAGTAGTTCTTTGACAATAATAAAGACAAAATCCTACATAGGGTGCTGTAGGAGAGCTCTTGCACAAGACTTCAAGAAATATCAAATATTTAAACTACCAGGAAAGAAAATACAAACCTGAATAGTCAAACATATAAGAGATGAAAAAAGCCCTTTCCCCTTTCTCCTGCTCAGTCACCTTGTGCAGCTACCATATAAAAATCATATCTGTCTGACTTGAAGGAAGGGCTATGCTGCCTTCCAGCTCTTTGTTATCTTCTGAAGATTATGCAGAACATTAGAACTAAAAGATGGAGCTGTTTCAATTCCATACATGAAATGAAAGAAAAAAAGTGCATTGATGATATAAAGCAGGCATCGACTTCATTTTGCAGATAATGTGAAAAAGGAAGGTCAACCTAACCAAGTTGAACTCTTTCCAGCCTGACCTGAAAGTGTTGCCGGCAGTAGGTTATTATACTCTAAAGATCAAATAGAGATTCAAGTTTCAACAGTTGTCTGCCTAAGCACTTCAGACCTCCGGTCAAGACCATGTGAAACAACCTGACAACACCTGATTGTTAATTTAATGCAGCTAAATATCAAAAGACTAAATTCCCATGAGAAACTACAAGATGTCAAGATTTTATTAAAACTAACCAGATAGGTCAGTGTGGCATAGCGCTGTTCATTCAGATACAGTGGCCTTCCTCTTAATAAATCAGTATCCTGCAATTGGGCCAAGAAAAAGAGGGCCTTCAATAATTCCCATAAATCACAATGCAGAAGATAAAAAATAAAAAATACAAGACATTACCATCTTTTAAGGACACTTTCCTTTTAAAACAAAAAAAATGGTCAAAAGAAATCTTAAAATTGGGTCAAGACTCGTGACAAGATTACAACACCATGGGATACATCAAATGCGCAAAAGCAACAGACAACCTCTACAATCATCTTCAGGGGGTGGCTGATTTAGGTTGGACGATAAAGGAAGGAGGCTGTTAAAATGTATATCCAAAAACCTTTTGTAAGTATAAATATATATATTTATATACATAGAGATACATATACATATACATATTATATGTATATGTATCTCTATATATATAAACATATATATTTATATACATATTTTATTTTCTTACCCGAAAAGGGTATTCTTGTAGTTCCCTATTTTGCGCATATTCCATTTGGAATATGTTGTAATTTTCTTTTTTTATTTTCTTGTATTTCTTTTTTATTTTTTATTTTTTTCTTTCTTTTCATAAAAGGTGCATTGGGGGTCCCCCAATAGAGTCGTTGGGGGGCCCCAACGGTCACAAATGTGACCGTTAAGGGCTCCCCAACTACTCCTTTGGGAGCCCCCCCCCCCCCCTTTCACCTCTTGGTTCTTGTATAAATAGGGGTGTTCCCCCTTGTTTTTCCTAAGCTTGAGAGTCTCAAGTATTTGCTCCTTTTATGAAATACATGCACTATTGCATGTTTGCTACTCTTACGCTTTTTGCGTATTTTGTTCAAGTGTTGTGAGAGTGTCTTCGTGCACTTCTTTTATAAAGTATTTATGCTTGTATGCGTATTGTCTCTTCATAGACATTTTCACATGGTATCAGAGCTTGGTTGGTGATAGAGGATTTTGGGATTCTCTTCTTTTCAAGTGCCTCGAAAAGCATGCCTTCGGATTTTTTGGAGGTTGAAGTGGTGGATCTTGCTTATCAAATATTTTAGAAGAATCTTGCGCAAGCTAGCATTTGAAATATTGTGTTGGTACCACCTTTCTCCCTTCCTCTTTACTTCATAATGGGTCCAACTATCATGTTTGGGCCGGAAACATGGAGGCTCACATAAAAGGGAAGGGGCTATGGGGTTATGTGCAAGGCACAATTCCGGAACCGGAACCCAAAATAACTGCGGTGAACGGAAGTGAAATCAAGATTCTTGAAGGAGAAGAAAGGATTAAAGCTCTTGAAGAGTATTCTAAGAAGCACGATGAATGGAAAATGAAGAATTTCAAGATTCTTTCTTGGTTCTTTTCATCCGTTGAAACTAAGATTAATGCCAACATTATTAAGTTCAAAAAGGCATCGGAAGCTTGGCATTATCTTGAGAAAATGTATACATCGAGGGATCTATCTCATAAGTATTATCTTCAAAAGAAGGCTCTCTCTCTTACTCAAGGTGAAATGACTATTAGGGAATATTTTGCCGATCTTTCCTCCATTTGGGATGAGCTTACCTGTAATGAGATATTGCGGAAATATAAAGAGTGCATACAAGCACTTACAACAATGAAAAAGAGACAATATCACAAGTCCACAAAGGGACAATACAAGCACAAGCCTTCAAGAAGGCAACAATATAAAAAGTCTCTTATTGAGAATACACAAGGGGTTCACCCCTATTTATACAAGAGGGAGAGGAGGAAAAAGGAGGGCCAAAGGGCCTCAAAAGAAGAGCCAAAAGGGGGCTCCCATGGAGTCGTTGGGAGCCCCCAACGGTCACATTTGTGACCGTTGGGGGCTCCAACGACTCTATGGTTGGAGCCCCTCTTTGGTTCTAAAAAATACACAAATAAAAACAAAAAAATAAATAAAGAAATTTACATTTAAACAAAATAGTTGTTTTCTAAAACAACTATGTAAAATTACAAAAATACCCCTTATCGGGTATTGATGTAATATATATATTTATATATACATATATATATATACGTATATATATATGAGGTACATTTTAACACCCCCCCTCAAACTTTACGCGGAAAAGACGGAAAGTTTGCCAAGAAGAAACATGAAGCGGGGAGACGGAAGAGCTTTAGTGAAGAAGTCCGCCAACTGATATTCTGAAGTGACATATGGTAGAGCAATAGTTCCTCGTAAGAATTCGTCACGAACATAGTGGCAGTCCATTTCGATATGCTTTGTACGTTCATGGAAGGTATGATTGCTCGCAATGTAGATGGCACTCTTGTTGTCGCAACATAATTTTGAGGCTTCGGTAATATCAACCCCCATGTCTTTAAGCAGACTGCGAAGCCATACAAGTTCCATTGTCGTGGTTGTCATAGCCCGATACTCAGCTTCAATGGATGATAGTGAAACTTTATGCTGCTTCTTGCATCGCCAGGCAATCAAAGAGTCCCCTAAAAAGACACAAAAACCAGTAGTTGAGACTCGATCATTGGGATTACCTCCCCAATCGGCATCAGTATAAGCAAGAAGATTTAAGGAAGAAGAGGATGATAGAAAAAGCCCTTTATTGATGGTATTCCGAATGTAGCGGATGATTCGGAGAATAGCACTCATATGCACAGTGGTAGGAGCATGCTAAAATTGGCTAACTGAGTGAACCGCATGGGAGATATCTGGTCTGGTAATGGTTAAATAGGTAAGAGACACAATGAGTTCTCTGTAAGGCGTGGGATCTTCCAGAAGAACCCCATCCTCCAATCGTAATTTGGCATTAATAACCTCGGGAGTCTCTACTTTCTTGTCATCAGAAATCCCAGACTTAGAACAGATATCTGCAGCAAGCTTCATCTGTGACAAAATATATCCTCGAGAAGAATATGCAACTTCAATTACAAGAAAATATCTAAGAAAACCTAAATCAGACATATCAAAATTATTTTTTAACATATTTTTAACATCAATAATACTATTTTGATCATTTTCAGTAATAATCATGTCATCAACATAAAGTAACAATATTACGATACTCGTACCTGCATTTTTAACAAAAAGAGCAGTGTCAGTATAACAAGAATGAAATCCTAACTTTATCATGATATCACTGAAACGATCATACCAAGCCTTAGGAGCTTGTTTAAGACCATATAATGCCTTTAAAAGCCGAAGTGTTTGACCTTGCTTAATATTAATTCCGGGTGGCGGATCCATGTAAACTTCTTCACTTAAACTTCCATTTAAAAAAGCATTTTTTACATTAAGTTGACCCAACTTGTCACATGCTATACACATCGTCAGTCAGTTTCAGCACGCTCCTACAACCGTTGCAGTTGGTAGGATCTTTAATGTACCTTAGCATTACTCGACCCGACTTGTCACATGTTATACACATCGTCAGTCAATTTCAGCACGCTCCTATAACCGTTCATATGAGTGTTGTCCTTCGCATCATCAGATATTTGAAGGGAACAATGAATAAGGGAGTATTTCTATCTTCTTCTTCTGAATTAAAATTACTTGCTTATACTGATTCAGATTGGGGAGGTGACCCTAGTAACCGTCACTCCACCACTGACTTTTGTGTTTTCTTAGGTGAGTCTTTGATCTCATGGCGATGTAAAAAGCAACAGAAGGTCTCTCTGTCATCCACTGAAGGCGAATATAGAGTCATGGCATCTACCACCATGGAAATTGTTTGGATTCGACGCCTTTTGGAAGATATGGGAGTGTTTATCAGAGAACCAACAAAGTTGTGCTGTGACAATAAAAGTGCAATCTGTATTGCCAAGAACCACACCTTTCACGAGCGAACAAAGCATATAGAGATGGATTGCCATTATGTCAGAGAAGAATTCTTGAAGAAGGTCATTGATCTACCATACGTGATGTCTGAATATCAACTTGCAGACTTCTTCACAAAAGCACTATGTTCGCCCAGATTTCATTTCCTTCTTGACAAACTTGCGGTTATCGCACCGTAAGTTTGAGGGGGGGTGTTAAAATGTATCTCCAAAAACCTTTTGTAAGTATAAATATATATATTTATATACATAGAGATACATATACATATACATATTATATGTATATGTATATCTATATATATAAACATATATATTTATATACATATTTTCTTTTCTTACCCGAAAAGGGTATTCTCGTAATTCCCTATTTTACGCATATTCCATTTGGAATATGTTGTAATTTTCTTTTTTTATTTTCTTGTATTTTTTTATTTTTTATTTTTTCTTTCTTTTCATAAAAGGTGCATTGGGGGTCCCCCAATAGAGTCGTTGGGGCCCCCAACGACTCCTTTGGGAGCCCCCCCCCCCCTTTTCACCTCTTGGTTCTTGTATAAATAGGGGTGGTCCCCCTTGTTTTTCCTAAGCTTGAGAGTCTCAAGCATTTGCTCTTTTTTATGAAATACATGCACTATTGCATGTTTGCTACTTTTAGGCTTTTTGCGTATTTTGTTCAAGTGTTGTGAGAGTGTATTCGTGCACTTCTTTTATAAAGTATTTATGCTTGTATGCGTATTGTCTCTTCATAGACATTTTCACAGAGGCATGGAGGCAGAAAGGTCAACTAAAATTAAAAATAAAAGCATGTGCTAACTTTAAGGATGTTACACATTACCCTAATAAATATGTAACAAGAAATACCATAAGATTAGACAGTATGTCATAATCAGTTCCCCAAATAGTTTGAACCAGCATAAGGAACAACAAAAATCTATGTCACGGATTCTCCATTTTGGCCCCCATATTGTGTCCCCTTATATAGTAGTCATATTGAAAACTTTAAGAATGGTTGTATCCCCATATCTGCAGCCGTAGTCATGTGACATACAAAAAATCCCACAAGCCACCAAACCAAATCAGATATGGTGCAGCATCACTTAATGACTCCACACAACAGTGGAAGAAGAGATACCCAGATTTAGGTAGAAATATGGTGAGAAAGTTGGACGAAAGTACCCATTTAACACCTAAAAAGTACACAAGTTTTGGTTTCCCACCTCCAACGTAAACAAATATTCATCTTGACAAAAACTAAGAAGGGTGAACATTAAACCTTGACAATAAAACAAAGAGGAGATAAATATCTCACCACTTCATCTAGCCTGATAAAAGAAAGATTCTTTATCACCTTATTGGAAGGAACATGAAAATCCCAAAAACTAAAAATAATGGATTAACCCAAATAACCATCATAGAATTGATTTAAAATGTTATTAGCAGCATTAAAATGGTTGAAATGACCAAAACGACCGTACAAGTGATGGCAATTTGAATATGTGAAGTTACTTTTGGGTCAAAAAGGTCACTCACTCCTCAAACTCAAATGGCTAAAATAACCCTTGTTTCAAAATTGTCTTTGACCTTTTTCCCATAAAAAATAAATGACATAATCTATCCCCAGAAAATCAATGTACGTTTTAAAAAATGACCAATTATGGGAGTGTTTTGGTCACTTCAATCAATTGAACACTACCAACATAAATATAAAGGGTTTAGAGTTAGAAGAACACTTATTTAACTAGTCATTTGGTAATACCTTCTCCATCTACAATTATTCACAATTTATAGGTATCTGCATATGCAATGGCTATGTGAGTCATTGCTCAGAAGGTTCACTAATGGAGTGGCTCTCACTTCTTGCCCAGGAGATGATCAGGATGAAGCCAGGAGCAGACAAATAAGCCATACCATTAAGTTTTTATGGTACCTGAAAAACTTTGTCATCTGTTATTTTGTAACTTCAATGAGGTATTTTCACTTACAGCACCGATAGAGTGTGAACTATGATTTCTGATATTTACATCAACTTGTAGTCAATTTTCAGTTCATTGTGAAGCAAAACCTTGTGGCACATGTAATAGTTGCAATCAGTATAAACTTGGCTTGGAAATGCTAATTTTCACTAAAAATATTCTCTTTCTATTAAAGATCAGTAATATGAATTTGTGATTGGTAAAGAAGTACAAAAATTGATTTTCTTTTCTATATTTCCTTTTCATTTCTATTTCCTCTTTCATATTTTCCTCCCATGGTATGCTTAAGAACGTTACCGCTTTCTTTAGGGGATCTGTGAGTAGTTGTATACCTGAAACCTCCTCGGACTCAATTTTTTCATTGACTTTGTAATAAGAGAACTTATTTTGTACATGCACCATTGAATTTAATATCAAATGCAATCAAGTATACTATTGAACATGCAAGCTATTTGCACTGGATCAAAAAAAATTAGCAGTATGGAACATACAAGTTAACAAGATTTCATGTTGTGAAACGCTTCACAAGTGTTGCATAAATCACATGACAGAAGATAACATATCATATTATCGTACTCCCGTGGAACAATAAAATCTTTTATACCAAGAAATTGGGTCCTAGCCTATGTCACATGGGTGCGGGTGCGGGTGCGGGGATTCGGCACTTCCAAAAAACCTGGGTGCGGGGGTGCGGCAGGGGAAAAAATGTAAATATATATATATATATATATATCATGTATAGTGTATATGTATGAATGCATGGTAGCTGTTAAGGTCCATGACATTTATGCATGTTAGCACGTTCACCACAATTTTATGCCCCTAACAAATTTAAAAATTGATATGGTGATTAGGTGTATTAATTGTCACAATTATGGACATTTTAGTAATTTTTGTTAGGAAAACATATTAATAATTGTGCATTTTGAATGCACAGCTAATAAGTGTGTAACTTATTTTTACACAAAATTGCAAAAATAGCTACTGGTGTCCATTAATGCATGGAACCGCCAAGTCATTTTTAAACTTCAAGGGTGTATTTTATGGTCATGTGTTAACACCTGCAGATGGCTATGGAAGTCAACACACTTATTAACTTCCTAGACTGATCCCTCTTCATGAGAAGCCTTTTATTTTATGTTTGCAGAGGCATTGATTTTTTTTAGATGTATATCTGAATGTGTGTGCCCAACTTGCTTTTTACCATTTTTTTATCTTATATGGTTGTCCCCAAAGATAAAAATGATGAGTTGTGGAGCCTGATTCATTGTTTTTGCCCTTGCAGGAAGGGGGGTCCGGGGGGTCCCCCCGGCGCGGGTTCATTTCATAGGGCAATTTTAAAAAAAAAAATCCAAAAAAATGGACCAAAATGACCCTGGGTGCAGTCAATGCACCCAGGGTCGGGTTGACCGCACCCGGTGCCGCACCCGCACCCGCGTCGAGTCGCGTCGACGCGGGTGCGGCACCCTGCTAGCTGAATCCCTGTTACATAGGTCCTAGCCTTACCATAAGTAGAAGCAATGTTATATGTGTCAACTCTTATTTTTTTCTTACATTGCCAGAATTAAAGGATTTTCCTGAACTCTTTTCCCCGTTTCACTAGAATCTTGACTTTGAGTAGGACATCTTTGACACCTTTTCATACACAGTGTAAGAAAAAGGAGGAATACCCAGTTTTTTGTTTTGAAAATAATAGACATGTTGGTCGTGCCTTAGGGACATAATGGTCCTTATAGTATTTGTTATGTATCGTATTGAAAATGGTTGTACATATTATGCCTTGTAGTTAAGTATTCATTCTTTTTAGGGGTATTCTAGTCATAGTTGCTATTTTTGTTTCGTAAGACTCAATAAAGAGGATCGACTCATTTTGTAATATATGCTCCTTGAATAATATCTTTGAGAGCTTGGCCCTCCACATAGCTTCTTTGCATCTCTTCTTTCAGATTCCACATGGTATCAGAGCCATGTTGGAAGAGAACTAGAAGATTGGGATCGTGGAGGCTGCTGTTTGGAGAGCCTTGTTTCAGTGAAGAGCATGAGATAGATCTGACATCACTTACTATTACTAGAGAGACATTTCTCCAATATTGTGTTGCATTCCATCTGGGATTGCTGTTGGTGGAACTCATAAAAACATGATTTTAGAAACAAATCCCAGTGTTTTTTAAGCTCTATCAGTGAAGTTATGAATTTTTAATATTTTCTGCACTTTTAAGGGAAAATAGGGCCAATTTTGAAGAAACTCAGTTTTAGAAACAAATGCCATTGCGGTTGAAGGGAAAGTTTTATAGGACGACTATTAGACCCGCTTTACTATATGGTACGGAATGTTGGGCTGCCAAGAGACATCATATTCAAAAAATGAGTGTAGCTGAGATGCGGATGCTTAGATGGATGTGTGGAAATACAATAAAAGATAAGATTCGGAACGAAGAGATACGTAAGAAGGTAGGTGTTGCACCCATTGAAAATAAGATGCGAGAGAATCGTTTACGGTGGTTTGGACATATTCGGCGAAGGCCTAATGATGCTCCAGTTAGAAGGTTGGAGAAATGGGAAAATATATTAGTTAAAAGAGGTCGGGGTAGGCCTAGGAAGACTTGGATGGAGATGATAGGAAAGGATATGAATGCTTTGAACCTCACCGAGGACATGGCGTTGGATAGAAATGATTGGAGGAAAAGGATTCATGTGGAAGACCCAAAATGAATTTCTTTTTTGGTTCATATCGCTGACCCCAATTGTTTTGGGATGAAGGCGTAGTTGTTGTTGTTGTTGTTGTTGGGATTTGTCGAGTTTGGGTCGTTTCGGAAACTGTTGGTTTGAGTGTTGGAGCAGTATTCTTTGAGATTTGACATTGTTTGTGAAGGTAACTTGTTGGCAGCAGCCTGTTTCTCTGTTTCTTTGTCTAAGGCTGTCTTGGTTAGTCTGTTTTTTGGTGCAATATGTGTGTTGTGGGTAATATTTGTGTTGCTGAGGTAGTCTATACTATGGTTTGAAGGTTCAGGAAGCTTTTGAGGGAGTCAAGATGTGCGAGCTTAGTATCTTGTTGAAGAAACGCGACTTGAAATATGGGAACACCATGTGTCTGTTAGGTTGTCTGAGTGAGTCGTAATGACTGTTGTTGATTTGAAATGCATGTTGAACGTTGTGTTCTGCCTGTGTTTTAAGTATGATATTGACAGATACTGTAATAATATAATAATAATAATATACATTATATATATATATATATATTAACACCCCCCCCCCCGCAACTAACGGTGAGATCACCGAAAGTTTGATTAGAAGAAAAAAGAATCTAAGGGATGGTAAAGCTTTGGTAAAGAAATTTGCAAGCCGGTATTCTGAAGTGACGTATGGAAGTTCAATAGACTTGCACTGTGTACAGCAAGAGTAATGTTTGGCCTGATAATAGACAAATATTTTAGAGATCCGATTAATTAACGATAAGGAGTGGAATCTTCTAAAGGAAGCCCATCATTGGATCTCATTTTAGCATTGATTACTTTTGAAGTCTCCACTTTATTTTTGTCAGCCAAGCCGAACTTAGCAATAATATATGATGCAAGCTTCATTTGAAAAAGAACATATCCCCGAGGAGAATATGCAACTTCAATCCCTAAAAAATATCTTAGAAATCCAAGATCAAACATATCAAAATTGTTTTTAGGAATATTTTTAATAGATTCAATGCCCCTTTTATCATTCTCAGTGATAATCATATCATCAACATGTTAAAATGTAACTCTCATTATTGTAAATATAAATATATATATTTATATACATAGAGATATGTTTACATATAATATATTATATGTACATATATCTCTATATATATAAATATATATATTTATATATTTTTACCCGAAAGGGTATTTTTGTCATTTCCTGTTTTGCGCATATTCACCTTTAGAATATGTTGTAAATTTCTTTTTGTTTTTTGTAATTCTTTTCTTTCTTTTTTTTATTTTTATTATTTATTTTAATGTGCATTGGGGGTCCCCCAATAGAGTCGTTGGGGGCCCCCAACGGTCACAAATGTGACCGTTGGGGGCTCCCAACGACTCCTTTGGGAGCCCCCCCTTTGCACCTCCTAGCATTTGTATAAATAGGGGTGTTTCCCCCTTGTATTTTCCAAGCTTGAGAGTCTCAAGCATTTCCTTCTTCTTTATGAAACACATGCATTATTGCATGTTTATTATTTCTACGCTTTTCGCGTATTGTGTTCAAGTGTTGTGAAAGTGCCTTCGTGCACTTCTTTTTTAAGTATTTATGCTTGTATGCGTATTGTCTCTTCGTAGACAATTTTATATGGTATCAGAGCTCGGTTGGTGATTAAGGATCGTGGGATTCTTCTTTTTTCGAGTACCTCGAAAACCGTGCCTTCGGATTCTTGGAAGTTGAAGTGGTGGATCTTGCTTCTCAAATATTTTAGAAGGAGCTTGTGCAAACTAGAAGTTGAAACATTGTGTTGGTACGCCTCCTCTTTTTCTTTACTCCTTAATGGGTGAAAAAGAGTCTCACTTTGCCCTTGGCTTCAAGTTGAATGGGTCCAACTACCATATTTGGGCCGGGAACATGGAGGCTCACATAAAAGGTAAAGGATTATGGGGTTATGTGCAAGGCACTATTCCGGAACCGGAACCCAAAATAACCGTGATGGACGGAAATGAAATCAAGGTTCTTGAGGGAGAGGAAAGGATCAAAGCTCTTGAAGAATACTCCAAGAAGCACGATGAATGGGAAATGAAGAACTTCAAGATTCTTTCTTGGTTCTTCGCATCCGTCGAAACAAAGATTAATGCCAACATTATCAAGTTCAAGAAAGCATTGAAAGCTTGGCATTATCTCGAGAAAATGTATACATCAAGAGATCTATCCCATAAGTATTACCTTCAAAAGAAGACCCTCTCTCTTACTCAAGGTGAAATGTCCATTTTGGAATATTATGCCGACCTCTCCTCCATTTGGGATGAGCTTTCCATGCTTGAACCAAAATGGAGTGGAGAGGCAATTGAACTCCGCCACAAGCAACTTGAAGAAGATCGGTTCTTCAATTTTTTGAATGGGTTAAGACCGGAATTTGAGCAAATAAGGTCATCCCTTCTATCCTCATTTACTCCTCCATCTCTTGAAGATGTTCTCACCAAATTAAGTGGTGAGGAAACTCGTATGAGCTTATGTAAACAAGGATCAAATGTTCTTGTGGTTCCTTGTAATCATGAAGAAAACAATGAGGTCAATGTCGTATCAAGACCCGAAAATAATGTAAAGACCTATCGTCCTCCTCATTTCAAATTCCAAAATCAAGGAGGAGATGGTGGACAAAGAGGAAAGAGAGACTATAGCAAGACTATTTGTCACTTTTGTAAGGAACCGGGGCATATCAAGCCCGTATGTCCCAAATGGAAGAGACTTCTCGCTATGGCCACCACCGGTGTACCACAAAAGGAAGAGGCATCATCAAGTGGGTCACTCTCGTTGAATCAAATAGTGGAAGCCCTTCAACCTCTTCTCAAGGGAGCTACATCCGGTGCCGCCGTGTCTACTTCTTCCATTCTAGGTAAAGTCTCTTGGCTTTTGGACTCAGGTGCATCTTTTCATATGTCCCCAAACATGTTTTCACTTTCCGATTTTTCACTTTTGTAAGGAACCTCCCTTGAAATTAAAGGAATAGGTAATTTTGAAACTCAAGGCTTTTCCATTCCAAAAATTAGATTTATACCTAAACTTAACTTAAACCTTCTCTCTGTTTCTCAACTCTCGGACCATGGATGCGATATTAAATTTTCATGTGACAAATGTTTAATACAGGATCGCCGGTCTGGGAAATTGATTGGGGAAGGCTTTAGAAAATGAAACTTATACTATATGGAATCTCTCCAAGTTCCAAAATCATTTTGTAAAGTTGCCCGGAACAAAGATATAAACATATGGCACAAAAGACTTGGTCATCCTAATGCCACCAAGTTATCTTATTTACATTTTGCGAAGGATTTATGTAAAAGTTCATTTTCCTGTAATAATTGTATTCTCGGAAAAATGCAAAGTTTACCGTTTAAGCAAAGAACTATGTTCTCATCTAAAACCTTCGAAATTGTTCATTCCGATGTTTGGGGACCCGCACCTATTGTTTCAAAAGGAGGCTTTTCTTATTATGTTATTTTTGTGGATGATTTCTCCCGGTATTCTTGGATCTATTTCCTAAAGTACAAACATGAAGTTTTTACATGTTTTAAAACCTTTCATTCAATGATCAAGAATCAATTCAATAGTAATATAAAGATTTTTAGAAGTGATTCTGGAGGAGAATATCTCTCCAACCAATTTAAAACATATCTTGAGGATCACGGAATTATTCATCAAAGGTCTTGTCCTAAAACCCCTCAACAGAATGGATTGGCCGAAAGAAAACATAGGCATATCATTGAGACCACTAGGACCCTGCTTATTTCTCAAAATATTCCTAAGAACTTTTGGGCTGAAGCAGCCCTCACTTCTGTTTATCTGGTAAACCGCTTACCATCTAGGATATTAGGGAAAATATCCCCTTTTGAGATCTTATATAAACTTGAACCTGATTATAACAGGTTACGTGTTTTTGGGTGTAAATGTTTTATACTTATGGATAAAAATGACAAGCTCACTCCCAAAGCTATCCCCTGCGCCTTTCTTGGGTATTCTGAAACTCAAAAAGGGTTTCGTTGCTATGATCTTCGAGATGATAAGTTATATGTTTCTAGAAATGTAACGTTCTTAGAAAATGAAAGTGGATTTGAAAAAAATGTTTCTCAACAAGAAAATTTTGATTACTCATTCCTTTTTTATTTATTGGCTAGTAATGATGATATATCTAGTGATGATGATGTATCATCAAATCACGATGAGGAAAATGATGGTGATGTCGAAGAACATAACCCTCTCAATGATCAAGAAAACAGGATTTCAAGTGATCCGATAACCTACTCCCGTAGAAACCAAGAAACCTTTAGAAGTGCCATTGACCAATATAGTGAGCTTGTACCTACTCTCGATCACCGGAGATCCGAGAGGAATAGGAGACCGCCAACTCGTTTTGTCTCTTTTGATTCATTTTCACCCCGGTATAGGGCTTGTCTTAGTGCCATTCACTCTTATTTTGAGCCAAGGAATTTTGAAGAAGCTAAAAAATGTATAGAATGGCAAGAAGCCATGCAAAAAGAACTTAGTGCTCTCAAATAGGCTGAAACTTGGGAATTCCAAACTCTACCCATAGGAAAGAAAACTATAGGTTGTCGATGGGTTTTTAAAGTTAAAACTAAAAGCGACGGATCCCTGGAAAGGTATAAAGCTCGCTTAGTTGCAAAAGGGTATGGGCAAGAGTATGGAATTGATTATGAAGAAACTTTTGCTCCTGTAGCCCGAATGGTTACAGTTAGATGTCTCATTACTATTGCATCTATTAAAAATTGGAATATTTTTCAAATGGATGTGAAAAATGCTTTTTTAAATGGTGACCTTAACGAAGAGGTGTATATAGAAGCCCCACCAGGCATGACGATTCCTAAAGATAAAGTTCTTCGTCTTCGAAAGGCTCTTTATGGTTTGAAACAGGCCCCCAAAGCCTGGTATGACAGATTTACCAGTGTAATGCTGGAAAATGGTTTCTCCTCATGTTATACTGATACTGCTTTATTTACTAGAAAATCTAAAGCAGGGATTGTAATATTGTTACTATACGTTGATGACATGTTAATTACAGGTGATGATGTTCAAGGAGTCAAGGGTATTAAGTCCGTCTTGACTTCAAAATTTGAGATGTCAGACTTAGGTTTTCTAACATATTTTCTTGGAATTGAGGTTGCCTATTCGCAACGTGGTTATTTTCTATCTCAGTTTAAACTTGCTTGTGAGATTATTGACAGATCAGGAATTTCTGATGACAAAGTATGCAAAACTCCTGAAGTTGTGGGAGCCAAAATGAAGATTGACGATGGTGTTCCTCTAACCGATCCTACTCCCTATAGCCAGTCGGTAGGTTCTTTAATGTATCTTAGCATTACTCGACCTGATTTGTCACATGCTATACACATCGCCAGTCAGTTTCAGCATGCTCCTACAACTGTTCATATGAGTGTTGTGCTTCGTATCTTCAGATACTTGAAGGGAACGGTAAATAAGGGAGTATTTATATCCTCCTCTTCTGAATTAAAATTGCTTGCTTATACTGACTCAGATTGGGGAGGTGACCCTGGTAACCGTCACTCCACCACTGGCTTTTGTATTTTCTTAGGAGAATCTTTGATCTCGTGGCGATGTAAAAAGCAACAGAAGGTCTCCTTATCATCCACTGAAGCCGAATACAGAGCCATGGCATCTACCACCATGGAAATAGTATGGATTCGACGTCTTTTGGAAGATATGGGAGTAGTTGTCAAAGAACCAACAAAGCTATGCTGTGACAATAAAAGTGCAATCTACATTGCCAAGAACCACACCTTTCATGAGCGAACGAAGCATATAGAGATGGATTGTCATTATGTCTGAGAGGAATACTTGAAGAAGGTCATTGATCTACCATATGTGACATCTGAGTATCAACTTGCCAACTTCTTCACAAAAGCTCTATGTTCGCCCAGATTTCATTTCCTTCTTGACAAACTTGCGGTTATCATACCGTAAGTTTGAGGGGGGGTGTTAAAATGTAACTCTCATTATTGTAAACATAAATATATATATTTATATACATAGAGATATGTTTATATATAATATATTATATGTACATATATCTCTATATATATAAATATATATATTTATATATTTTTACCCGAAAGGGTATTTTTGTCATTTCCTGTTTTGCGCATATTCACCTTTAGAATATGTTGTAAATTTCTTTTTGTTTTTTGTAATTCTTTTCTTTCTTTTTTTTATTTTTATTATTTATTTTAATGTGCATTGGGGGTCCCCCAATAGAGTCGTTGGGGGCCCCCAACGGTCACAAATGTGACCGTTGGGGGCTCCCAACGACTCCTTTGGGAGCCCCCCCTTTGCACCTCCTAGCATTTGTATAAATAGGGGTGTTTCCCCCTTGTATTTTCCAAGCTTGAGAGTCTCAAGCATTTCCTTCTTCTTTATGAAACACATGCATTATTGCATGTTTATTATTTCTACGCTTTTCGCGTATTGTGTTCAAGTGTTGTGAAAGTGCCTTCGTGCACTTCTTTTTTAAGTATTTATGCTTGTATGCGTATTGTCTCTTCGTAGACAATTTTACACAACATACAAAAGTAAGTTACTTATGTGGTCCCTGTAATGAAATATGCGGAAAAGCAAAGAGTGCACTAAGCACTTACAACATCTACTAATGAACAAACAAAGAAGGGATAATACCCAAACCCACAAGAGACAACACAACATAAAAATATAAATGCCTCTTATTGAAAGAGAGAGAGCTCTCAAGAGTAAGAAATACAAGAGGGGTTCACCCCTATTTATACACAAGAGAAGGAGAGGGAGAGGGCCAAGAGGCCTTAAAAGGAGAGCCACCTAGGGGGCTCCCCATGTAGTCGTTGGGAGCCCCCAACGGTCACAAATGTGACCGTTGGGGGCCCCATCGACTACATGGTGGGGCCCCTTTTGTGTGAGCAAAAAACAAAAAATAAAAAATACATTTTACAAAAAATAAAGAGAAAAAATAAAATAAGAAAAACAAGTACCCCTATCGGGTACTTGTGAAATGACAGAAATACCCCTATCGGGTATTATATATATATATATATATATATATATATATATATATATATATATATATATATATATATATATATATATGAATTACATATATTTTAACACCCTCCCTCAAGCTTTACGGGGATATAACCGAAAGCTTGTTAAGGAGAAACAAAAACCGAGGAGCCGCAAGAGCCTTAGTGAAGAAGTCCGCCAACTGGTACTCTGATGTGACGTAAGGTAGTGCTATAGTTCCTCTTAGGTATTCATCCCGAACGTAATGGCAGTCCATCTCAATATGTTTAGTACGCTCATGGAAGGTGTGATTGCTTGCAATATAGATTGCGCTTTTGTTGTCACAACACATCTTCGAAGGAGTAGAGATGACAATGCCCATATCACTGAGGAGGCTTCTTAGCCACACAAGTTCCATGGTTGTAGTGGCCATAGCACGATATTCTGCTTCCGTCGAGGACAATGATACTTTGTGTTGCTTCTTGCATCTCCACGAAATCATAGAGTCACCTAAGAAAACACAAAAACCGGTAGTTGAGACACGGTCATTGGGATTTCCTCCCCAATCTGCATCAGTATAAGCAATTAAATCAAGTGACGAGGCAGAAGAAAGAAAAACTCCCTTATTTATGGTATTTTTGATATATCTGACAATCCTTAAGACTGCACTCATGTGCACGGTTGTAGGTGCATGTTGAAATTGACTGACAGAGTGGACGGCATGAGCAATGTCTGGCCGTGTGATGGATAGGTAGGTTAGAGACCCAACAAGTTGCCGGTAGGGAGTAGGATCCTCGAGAGGTGTTCCATCTTCCAACCTTAATTTTGCATTGATGACTTCTGGGGTTTCTGTCTTCTTGTCATCGGAGATACCCGATTTGGAACAGATGTCAGCAACAAGTTTCATCTGAGAGAGAATGTACCCTCGAGGAGAGTACGCCACTTCAATTCCTAAAAAATATCTTAAGAAACCAAGGTCAGACATATCAAAATTTTCTTTCAAAACCTTTTTAATATCATTAATGCCTTGCTCATCACTTCCTGTGATGATCATATCATCAACATAAAGTAGTAAAATAACTACAAAAGACCCTGCACTTTTCACAAACAAAGCAGTGTCAGTATAACATGAACGAAAATTTAAACTTGTCATTACATTACTAAATCTATCATGCCAAGCCTTTGGAGCTTGTTTTAAACCATATAATGCCTTTTTAAGTTTAAGAATTTTATTTTTACCAATACATACTCCTGGTGGGGGATCCATGTACACTTCTTCATTTAATTCGCCATTTAGAAATGCATTCTTAACATCAAGTTGATAGATAGGCCATTTCTTTACAGACACAATAGCAATAAGAGTCCTAACACTAGTCATTCTAGCAACAGGTGCGAAGGTTTCTTCATAATCTATACCATATTCCTGAGCATATCCTTTAGCTACTAATCGTGCTTTATAACGTTCTAATGAACCATCACTCTTGGCTTTAATTTTGAAGACCCATCTACATCCTATTGATTTCTTTCCAGTGGGTAACGAAGTTATTTCCCAAGTTTTTGCTTTTTCAAGGGCACTAAGCTCTAAGTTCATGGCTTCAACCCATTGGGGAATATTTTTGGCCTCATTATAGTGTGAAGGTTCATGAAATGAATGCAACGCAATTAGACATGCTCTATATCTAGGAGTTAGGGACTCATAGGAAACAAACCTATTTGGAGGATTGGAGATCCGACTGGATCTCCTTAAAGATGTTTCTTCAATGTCGGATCCTTGAGAGTATTTTTCTTAAGGCACTTATCTGAGTTTGTTGACCACGCCTAACATATGTTTGGATTGGTCTATTATTCTCATCTATAGCATTATCAAGAGGAATTTCCTCTAGGTCATTCAAAGACTCATTAGAGATTTCCTCTTCTTGAGGAGTCTCATCTTCTTGAGATAGAAGATCAAATAAAAAAGTATATTCACTTTCGTCAATATCTTTAGTTTTCACAAAACCATTTTCATTTTCCAAAAATGTTACATCTTTGGATACATAGAGTTTGTTATTTTTCAAATCAAAACATCTAAAACCCTTTTGATTTTCTCCATAACCCAAGAAAACGCATTCAATAGCTTTAGGAGATAATTTGTCCCGTTTATGAGTAAGGACAAAACATTTACATCCAAAAACTCTTAATCTATTGAAGTCAGGTGTTCTTTCAAATAGTTTTTCGTATGGAGATGTATTTTGTAAGGATGAAGATATCATTCTATTTATTAAATAAGTTGAGGTTAAGGCCGCTTCGGCCCAAAAATTCTTTGGAATTTCTTTGGAAATAAGGAGTGTCCTAGTGGTTTCCATGATATGTCTATGCTTTCTTTCGGCCAAGCCGTTTTGTTGGGAAGTCCTAGGACACGATCTTTGATGACAAATCCCATTTACTTCTAAATAGTTTTGAAATTCATTTGATAAATATTCTCCACCCGAATCGGATCTAAGAGTAGAGATATTACTTGAAAATTGATTTTTAACTATCATATGAAATTTTTTAAAAAACTCAAAGACTTCGGATTTTAAATTGAGAAAGTAGATCCATACATACCTAGTGTAGTCATCGATGAAAGTGACATAATAGGAGTACCCTCCTTTAGACATGACGGGGGAAGGACCCCAAACATCCGAATGGACTAACTCAAAAGGTCTTTTGGATACAAAAGTTCGGTTTGGAAAATGAGTAGATTTCATTTTGCCAAAAATACAATTCTTGCAAACAAAATGTTTCTCATTACAAAATTTCTTTCAAAATGGAAAGGAGTACATTTTTGAGAAACTTGGATGTCCAAGTCTTTGATGCCAAATATCAATATTTTTATCTTGGACATGGTTACAAAAAGAGTTAATGGGGAGTTTCAAGTTGCACATGTAATAGAGATCTCCCCTTCTATGGCCTTGCCCAATCAGCTTCCCGGACCGGAGATCCTGTATAGAGCAATCCTTAGTTGAGAAGGAGATTTTACATCCATGATCTTATATTTGAGCAACAGAGAGGAGATTTAAATTAAGTTGAGGTACAACTCTCACGTTTGGCACAAAGAAGTCTTTTAACTTGTAAAGATGTACCATCGGCAGTTGAAACATAGGAGTTTTTAAAGTTATTACATAAATCGGAAAGCTCATTTTCAAGGGGGGTCATATGAAAGGAAGCTCCAGAGTCAAGGATCCAAGACGACATACCTGGAGGAGAGGAGGAAGCTAAACGGCACCCGAAGTTGATGGAATCTTGAGTAGAGTTTGTAGTGCCTCCGATAGTTGAGCAAGAGAAAAAGAGTCTGTTCCTTTGATTGCTTCTTCTTTCTTTTGAGTAGCTTCTTCAACGGAAGCAACTTTATTTTTTGGTGCTTCATTCAACTTAGGGCAATTAGGTCTTATATGACCCGGTTCTTGACAATGATGGCAAATGGCTTTTCTATAGTTGCCATTATAGTTATTTTGCCTTCCAAAATGTGGAGGTTTGTAGGTTTTCATATGGTTGTCGGGTTTTGATACGGCCAAGACATCATTTCCTCCTTTAATCATGCCAAGACGGGTTTCTTCTTGGCATATTTCGGCTATGGCATCTTCCAAGGGAAGAGGCTTTGATCTATGTAGGAGGGAGGATCTAACTTGTTCATATTCGGGCCTAAGCCCATGTAAAAATTGGAAAAAGTGTTCTTTTTCCATTTGTTCTCTCCTTAATTTCACATCTATACTAGAAACCCATTTTGGTTCTAGTAAGGATAGCTCATCCCATAGAGGGCCAAGAGTGCTAAAGTAGTCCCTGACACTCATTTCTCCTTGCTTGATAGTCCGGATTTTTTCTTGAAGAAAGAATTGACGAGCAAGGTCTTTTTGTGTAAACATACCTTTCATGAAGAACCATGCTTCATTTGCCATCCTAAATTTGGCAATGTTGGCGCAAATCTTGAGCTCCACATTATTCATGAACCAAGCAAGAATCTTGGCATGCTTACTCTCCCAATCTTCTATTTTAGATTAGTGATCTTCAATGGCCTTTATGCGGGCATCTCCTTCAAGAGCTTTTTCTTGATCGCCTTCCATCTTAGTTAGTTGGAGTTGTGGTTCCGGAATGGTGCCCATAACGTATCCCCAAAGCTTTTTCCCTTTGAGGTTGTTTTCCATGGCGGCGGCCCACATCATGTAGTTGGAACCATTGAGCTTGAAGGAGAGATCAATCTTTTGTTCTCCTTCCATAATAACCACTCACAAGAGAATACCAAGGAGAGAGAAACAAAAAACAAATATAGCTATACCACTAGCTATATTAAAAAGAAGAGCATACACAAGGCTCTGATACCATGTAATGAAATATGCGGAAAAGCAAAGAGTGCACTAAGCACTTACAACATCTACTAATGAACAAACAAAGAAGGGATAATACCCAAACCCACAAGAGACAACACAACATAAAAATATAAATGCCTCTTATTGAAAGAGAGAGAGCTCTCAAGAGTAAGAAATACAAGAGGGGTTCACCCCTATTTATACACAAGAGAAGGAGAGGGAGAGGGCCAAGAGGCCTTAAAAGGAGAGCCACCTAGGGGGCTCCCCATATAGTCGTTGGGAGCCCCCAACGGTCACAAATGTGACCGTTGGGGGGCCCATCGACTACATGGTGGGGCCCCTTTTGTGTGAGCAAAAAACAAAAAATAAAAAATACATTTTACAAAAAATAAAGAGAAAAAATAAAATAAGAAAAACAAGTACCCCTATCGGGTACTTGTGAAATGACAGAAATACCCCTATCGGGTATTATATATATATATATATATATATAAATATATATATATATATGAATTACATATATTTTAACAGTCCCCTAGTGTTAGTGTAACAAGTAAATCCACTATCAAGAACTTTACTGAAGCGGTTATACCAAACTTTTGGAGCTTCTTAAGACCATAAAGAGTTTTATTAAGCTTAAGTGCTTTTCCTTTTTCAATTTCAAGACCCAGTGGAAGATCCATATAGACTTCTTCACAAAGATCCCCATTTATAAAAACATTCATGACATTTAGTTGGTATATAGGCTATTGTGCTAAGGCTATTAGAGTTCTAACACTCGTCATCCTTACAATTAGAGCAAATGTTTCTTCATAATCAAATTCATATTCTTGTGCATATTCCTTAACAATTAACCTTGCTTTATATCTTTCTAATGACCCATCATTTTTAGTCATTACTTTATAGACTAACCTACAACCAATAGACCTTTTACCTAAAAGGATAGTTACAGTTTTTCAAGTGTCGGTCTTGTTGGCTGCTTCGAATTCTAGGTGCATGACATCTATTCAATTGGGGTATTGCCTAGCTTTTTTAAAGTTAGAAGGCCCATGATAGGAATGGATCATCATTAGACAAGATCTATAATTTAGGGAAAAGGATTTGTATGATACAAATTTTTGAGGAGGTCTAATGCTCTTAGAGGATCGTCGAGGTAAGGATTCCTCAACTTGATCATTTAAAGAAAGATTTTGTGAATATATGTCAAAAGCATTTTGATGCTCATTTCCCTTACGCCGAGTATATACATGAATCTCATTAGGATTCTCACTAAGAGAATCATCTCTTTGATAAGAATGATTATTACAAACATTCTCATTATCACAATCTTACTATCCCAAATTGTATTATTAGTTTTTTTAGAGTCATCTCTAGGGAGTAAGTCAAATAAAAATCAATAATCAACATCTTCCTTAGGTTTTTGATATTTAAATCTATTTTGATCAACTAGAAAAGTCACATTTCTTGAAACTTAAAGTTTGTTATTTTTAACATCATAATACCTATATCCTTTTTTATTTTCACCATAACCAATAAAAGCACATTCAAGAGCCTTTGGTGAGAGTTTGTCTTGTCCTTGAAAAAGAACAAAACATTTACAACCAAAGATTCTTAATCTTTTGAAATCCGGAGATATTTTAAACAATTTTTCAAAGGGAGAAACATTTTTTAAAGATGAGGATGGCATCCTATTTATAAGATATGTTGCGAAATGAGCGGCTTCGGCCCAAAAAAAATTTGAAACATTTTTAGAGATGAGAAAAGTTCTTGTGGTTTCAATAAGATGCCTATGCTTTCTTTCGGCAATACCATTTTGTTGTACAGTTTTGGGACAAGATCTTTGATAAATAATGTCATTTTGTTTAAGATAATTTTGAAATTCTTTCGACATGTATTCCCTTCCGAAGTCGGATCTAAAGATAGTTATATTGTGTTGAAATTAATTTTGAATAAGGATAAGAAATTCTTTGAAAGTAGAAAAAATATTGGATTTGTTTTTTAGAAAGTAAACCCAAGTATATCAAGTAAAATAATCAATAAAGATAACATAATATGAATATCCTCCTTTAGACATGACGAGTGTCAGTCCCCATACATCCTAATGCACTAGCTCAAAAAGTCTTTTCGAAATGAAGTTATATTGAAAATGAAGAGAATGCATTTTTTCAAGGATATAGTCCTTGCATGTAAATTCCTTTTCATTACAAAATTTCTCAAAAAGAGGGAAGAGATACATCTTAGAGAGACCAGGATGACCAAATCTTTTGTGCCAAGTGACAACATCTTTTGTTTGAACATGATTGCAAAAAGACTTAGATGGTAATGACAAAAAATAAATATAATATAGGTCTCCTCTTCTATAGCCTTGCCCAATCAGCTTTTCGGACCGAAAATCTTTCAAATAGCAATTTGAAGATGAAAAAGAGACACTACAACTCAGGAACCAAAAAAAGGTTTAAGTTAAGTTTTGGAACAGAGAATTTTTTGTCATTGCATAAAGTGGTTTCAAGAGTTCCTATTCCCTTAATATCCAAAGATGTACCATCGACCGTAGAAACAAAATATTGGAAAGAATTAGTGCTTGGTTTGGATAAAAGCGATACATTAGGAGTCATATGAAATAAAGCACCCGGATCAAAAATCCAAGAAGACATACCGGGAGTTGATGAAAGCGCGGCACTAGAAGTAGTTGTGGAAGAGTTGGTCCTCACACATTGTTGAAATGCTTTCGTAGGTTGTGCAATGGAATCCTTGATATCTTCATCCATTTTTTTATCTTCATTTGAGTTGCTTAAGTTCTCTCCAACGGAAGCCACTTTTCTCTTAGGACAATCGGGTCTAAGATGCCCCGGTTCATTACAATGATGATACAATTTTTCTTCCACCACCATTGTTGTTATAGTTATTTTTCCAAAAGTCAGGAGGTTTATATGTCCTCGTATTATTACTTGGTTTATATACCACATGTACTTCACCAATATCATTTTTTAGAGCCAACCGTGTTTCTTCTTGGCATAGATCAGCAAGAATTTCACTAAGAGGAGTTCAAGCCCTATAAAGTAGGGATCCTCATAGTTGATCAAATTCGGGCCTAAGCCCATGGATGAATTGAAAGAATCTCTCTCTCCATTTGTTTTGCCTTATAGCAATAGCACTTTCTTCCTATTGGAGATCAAGTTCATCCCATAGAGGAGATAAAGTACTATAATAATTTCTAATACTCATATCTCCTTACTTGGTTGCTCTCACTTTTTCTTGCAAAAAGAAATGTCTAGCAAGATCTATTTGAATGTACATACCTTTCATGAAGAACCATACTTCATTTGCCTTCTTAAATTTGGTTAGATTAGCATAATTTTTGAACTCCACATTGTTCATGGTTACTTTCTCAATCTTCAACTTTGGATGGGTATTCATCAATGGCCTTGGCTTTTTATTCTTCATTCAAGGCTTTTTCCTCATTTCCTTCTTGGTGAGCTTTAGTCGAGGTTCTGAAACCGTACCACATACAAATCTCCAAAGTTTCTTACCTTTAAAGTTGTTTTCCAAAGTGGTCGCTCACATTCTATAGTTAGTCCCATTCAATTTGAATGAGAGATCCATCTTTGAATCCTTGTCAGCCATTATGGAAGAGAGGAAGGAAAGAGGATAACAAGTGTGCAAAATACAAGCGCACAAAAAATAAAATACAAGAGAGTCCCAAGAGTGCTCAATCACCTAGGGGCTCTGATACCACGTAATGAAACACTAGTGCAAAAAACAATGTCACAAAGTGACTATAACGAATGCACAAGCACGTAAACAAGAAGCCACTAACGGGCAAAATACAATAGGTCACAAAAAGCTAGGCACCAAACACACAATGTGAGAGAGAAATCTTGAAATATAAAAAATAATATATTGAAATGCTATAGAAAAGCATTGGAGAGAGGTGGGGGCAAAAGCCCCTTCTACACACTTTATGGGACCAAGGGAGGCTCCCATAGAGTCATTGGGAGCTGCCCAACAATTACATTTGTGACCGTTGGGGAGGGTCCCAACGACTCTATGGGTTGGACCCTCATGCCCCTTCACAAATGAAAAATAACAAAAAAGAAAAAATGTGCCTAGTGGACATGTCTATTTACAATTTTACATAATAAGAAAAAAACTAAATTGCCCCTAGTGGGCATTGCAAAAGATAAGAGAAATAATATATATATATATATATATATATATTAACAGATACTTGGTGAGAAGAATTAGATTGCTTAATGTGCATGTGCATATCAAGTGTTTGATAATTTGTTTGAGTGATCTGTACACAGAGTTTTTGTGCTTGGTTTGAGTAGTGTGCACAATAACTGATTAATACTTTGTCTACTCCATTCACGTGTGGTTGCTAGATAGTATGTTATGAGTGCTGTGGATGTTATTTTTTAAGGGGGTATCCATTTTGTGTTGATTGGCTGATTGTGGTTGTCATGAAAAATGGAGAAGGTAAGAAGTGAGAGCAAAATACAGTGCAACTATTGCAAGAGGTTTGGCCATATGAAGTACACTTGTTCTAAGTTGGCCAGATAGAGAGTTGCTTCTTCTGCCCAAGTATCATCGGTGCCTAGTGCAGTTATATTTGGTGATGCCAAAGTTGATTTGCATACTAAAGTGCTAGAGCAAAACCGACACCCCCTTGCTCAATCAGTTGTCACTCTATCATCATCTTCTTATTCATCTTGTATTGCCCCTGCAGGTATACCTAAAGCTTGCTCTGGTTGGTTGATAGATTCAGGAGCATCATGTCATATGACTGCAAATGAATCTTTGTTGACCAATTGTATGCCTTGTCAAGGCTCATTTCGCACTGCGCATGGTACCACTATGTTTGTCTCTGAAGTAGGATCTATCTAATCACAGTTTGATTCTGCATATCATTTGCATATCTCCAATGTATACCATGTGCCATCTCTTGCTATGAACTTGATTTCTATTACACAAATAACTCGTCATAACTATGATGTCATATTTTATCTTATTGGTTGTGTTACAGGATCAGCAATTTGAGAAGAAACTTGGGATTGGGCACAGAAAAGGACATTTGTATTATCTTGATTCATTAGATTTGAGACCTCAGTCACACATTGCTTTTGGGTATCGTACTGCAGCCTTAGATTTGTTAGTTCTATGGGTCATGTATCTAGTTCTAGACTTCGGCATCTTTCTCGTGTGATTGCGAGATAGTGTGTTGTTATTTCGCTGCCATCTTTGAGGTACTGAGTTGAAGAAGATGATCACCACCAAAAGAGGAACAGACAAAAATTCCCCTCCACTAAAAAAGTAGGCATGAACATCCTTCACCACCACAAGAAACAAAAAATTCTTGTACAAGTGAAACTAGGGAAAAATCTCAATAATAGAACAAAAGAGTGAAGAAAATCAAGAACATTCTACAGATCTTGTCAAGAAAATGGATTGTAATATTAGGTTAATAATTTCTAATAAACTAGACATTCATTTATCCTTTGATTATATTGTGAAATGTCTTATTGGCCGTGATGATTTTCTGTTATTTTACAAGCATTAAGATTGTGCTTTGACTTAATCATTATTCAGTCGGTACCTAATAGCTAACAGTTTTCTACAACGCCTATAAAAAGATAGTCTTCTATAAGGTCAAAATAATGTTTGAATATGACCAGTTCATCATACTAGTACTCAAACATGAATTCCTGATTATCTTTAGTATTCATATTATGTTCTATTCATCATAATATTGTCGACGTGTTTACATGTCTAATTCATTTATAAATGATCCAATGATATTTCTCTATTTTAAATCCTCTCTATACAAGCTATGACACACTTATTGAAAAAAAAATGCCCAGTGTACAAACATTAACAATGTAGATAAGTTTCGTAGAAAAAAAACAAATGTAGATAAGTGAATTCAAAAGGAAAAAGTTATTATAAATTACAATGAAAATCAAATTTCAGTGACTTCAACAGTCATGTATACACAACTACTAGATGAATAACAATTGAATGATAGAAAGACCAAAAATTACATAACAGGAAAAAAATAAATATCGACTCACATATTCATGAGGTTGCTAAAACAAAATGTCACAACCTAAATTGAGTAGGACACCAACCTCTTCCCCAAAGGCATCCAGATATGGTGAAGGCCATGGTGATTGACGAGCAGATCTTTGCAGCAGGATGGTGGTCCTCTGTTTAAAGAGCAATAATCATAACTTTGAAATGGAGGCAACAACAAGAAACAAAACATAGTTCATGGAAAACATTAAGCCAAATGCCAATAACATATTCAAATTCAAACCTTGATCAAAAGAAATACGCCGATACCAGCAGCACAAGACATCGCATGCTGTTGGCACTCACTCTCCCTAGTCAAGAACGAAGTTACAACTGTAAGTAACCACCAAGATGCACAATCCACACAAGAGCCTCCAACGAGAGAACTGCTTGATGAAAACGTGAGAGATTATAAAAAAAAGGAAAAAAACCTGCAGCAAGAGAAACGCCTGGGAGAGCATAATCTACCACATAACAAGCATAGTGCTGGTTGCTCCAAATTAGATTTGCATTGAGGGCATTGTCTCTTTATATACCTAAAACAACATACACACTATTATGGGACAACAGCCGAACCTCACAAAGTTATTCCTCATGTAGCAGAACAAGGCATGAACACACTTTCAGGAGGACAACCAACCTCTCCAAGAGATCCTGGTAAAGATGAGGCAAACATATCAACTGAAACTGAACAGCAGGGCAAGAGTATATACATCCATAGCCACGAACACCTAACCCCTTGCGAAAGTGCTCAATCCATTTGAGGGCAAGAACATTTAGTGCTTCATCCTCAAGAACAACCTCCAGTGCAGGAATCTGGAAGAGGTCTTGTAGCTTATGCACCTCCTCAAGCTCCACAGAAATACTATCAACAGATTCCCTTACATTATCAATCATCCCTCGAGATATTTCTTCCCAACCATGATAGCTACCACAAAAAGGTGCTGATGCGGAACGTCTTAGTAATTTCCATAATAATGCACATCTCCGCAGATATGGAAGGGTAAACCGATGTACCATGACAACAGGTGGGCAAGAAAAATCCAGATAATTGGATGCAAAATATTGTTGACCAACCGCAGCCTCAACCATAAGCATTTGAACAGAACTGATAAGACGGTGACCAGATACTAGTTCTGATAGGTCAAAACGATATTTAACACATGTTATCAGTGCCTGCATCTCAACAAATATGGTATTAACTATTCTGCACATACATTGCAAATTAAATAAAACAAACCCATTTCAAGTGAAAGAAAAATTTTCAAGAGAACAAACTGCCAGCAGAGTTACCTGCAGTACACAGACAGCATAGAACAAATGAACAAGAGGCACAAATGATTCCACCCATGATGGAAGAGGAATTGGTAGACAAAATAAAACCCACATCAAGGAAGAAAAAGGATCATGTACAAGAATGGGGTCAGCAGCTCTTTTCCAAAATTGGATGTCAGGGAAGAACTTTCCCTTTCCATCCTGCAACAGTCGTGACATATCACCTGCCAAACAAAATGTTGAGAAACATAAATTAGATGAAGAATCATGTACATGTTACATTCTTCAAACTCAAATACCATTATTGTTAGAAGATGCTGAGGTTAATGAATGTTTTTACAACTAGTTGAATACTCCTACTATTTCCAACATATGAAACATCTAATGTCATAAACCATGTTTGAATTGTTTGACCCCAATGAAGACCTCTCACAGATTGAACATTAGCATATTGGCCACAAGCATATGACTACCAAGATCTGTTCATTAATTGGGGGAAGAATCAGCACGAATTGCAATTTTTGAGGAAACTATTGATCATTTGGTTAGACAGTTGTTTGTTTTAATTTCACTACTCATGCACCCAATACTTGGTTAATGTTTAAAGAAACTTATCTTTCTTTGCTTCCAAAGAGAAAAGGTAGACTCAGAATATACTTCAGCCTCCATCTATAACCCTTGCACCCATTTAAAGTTCTAAACCCTGGCATATGCATGTTGGTTAAGAACAAGACATACTTCTAAAATGCATTTTCTCACACATCTAAGTTAGTACATAAGTTTCCTCTAAACATAAAAATCGTAGAAAATATGTCATTCCTTGAATTTGCCTTGGAACAAGGTTGCAAGCCTGCAACATTTGCTACATGACAGCATGCTATGTATACTTCCACACATTAGACTTTTAGCATGAGGTGGAAAGGACCACATCGATGGAGGAAATATCCATTAGTTCACCATCAGAAACTAATGCATGGATGGTTGATAGTGTCACTATGAATCACATGGCTGGAAATCCAGGCGATTTTTCTAACCAAACTATGATAAATTGATAGCCAATGATGGGATCCAACACCCCATTACTAAGATTTAGGGATGGGAAACGAGACAAGCAGCTCACTGTTAAGCTTGGCTCGATGAGCCAAGCCATTAGCCAGCTCGCTTAGGTATCCTAGCCGAGTATGAACAGGAGAAGTCTGGCCTGTCTTATATATTATATATTTCATACATATTCTATATACATTATACAGATTATATATATTTTATACAAGCATAAAATATATTATATATTATAAATTTTTTAAAAACACTTAAAAATATAGTTTTAAATAAAATGAGCCAGCACATGATCGCCTCATAACGAGCTCGGGCTCATGAGCTGAGCCTAAGCAGCGGTTCACCCTTAATAAACCAGGCCCGAGCAGGCCGAGATCGGCTCTTTTGGCTTATTTATTAGCCCTAGTCAGATTGCTAATGTGACTCTTTAGTTGTCAAAGGCCCCCTTCACATTAAGATTGTGTTCTTAGTTCCTAAATACAAAAGAAACCATATGCCAATTTCTCAATTACCCGATGAATTTCAATTGGCTTGTGTTTTTACACCTGAATCTGTGTTTTAAAGGATCCATCATCAAGGACAATGTGAGCTAAACAACATTGTTGTGGGGAACCCTGCAATAGGTCTTACCTCACAAAAGAAACTCAAATTAGTTGCTAGTTCTTGGAGTCAATAATGATGTAGGCCTATGGCACCACAGGCTGGATCATTATTCTCTTAGAAAATCAATAAACTTCGTACTGTTAAAGTATGTGTGTATTTCTAGTGTTGTTTGTATATATAAGTAGAGTCGGAGCTAGTCATAGTTCCAATGGTCATATCTGTCCAGATTTAGTTCTTTCGACATTGTTGTATCAATTTATATTGTTAGGGATATTTCAGTAAAAAAAAAAGTGTAATGAGAGGAGTCAATCCCTTTATGTTGTATTCTCTTTTCTTTTTGTAATGAAGTTGGTGTTTCCTCATCCTTTGCTCCCTCTTGCTTCTTCTCCTTCTATATGGTATCATAGCCATATTCAACACATAGAGAAGAGATTTTGTGCATTGGAGGAGGCACATAAGCTTCATTCGTCAAAGGGAGATCATCTGTGTTGAAGATTGAAGAAAGAAATTGCTGACATCATCCCTAAATCAATGACCCGGATTGAAGGAAGGTTGATGGCCACTTTTATTGAGGAATTTTTTTACTTGATTTTACAAGGTTTATGAGTGAATAGCAGGCGATTTGGTAAAGGGCCAACGTTTTCTGAAAATTTTTCAAGAATTTCTGTTTGGCAGTAAACAGTTGAACAGATTTAAGATTTAAGAATCTTGATAACTTATCGATTTCAGAGGGTTTTAAAGCCTTAGACTGCTTTCTTTTGGGTTGTTTTTGAGTAATAAGATTAGAAATTTGATATGAACTCATTTGGATGTAATTTGGACAAGTTCTATCATGGTTTTGAAGCAATACTAGCAGTCGGTGGGTGCAAAATTATCAAGATTTCTGATATCAATAGTTGTTTAGCCCTATTTAGCTTTGTTTTAAGAGATCATTCAGTTGATTGTCGTAAAACTTCATGGTTCGAACTACGCAAATTGGTGGAGTTTATGATGGTGGTGATAGAGGGACGTGGACTCAAAGGATATTTGGATGGGACTGGTGCCAAGCCTAAGCAAGATGTACTGGATTATGAAAAGCAGATAAAGGAATGGAGGATGAATGATGCCAAGGTTAAGGTGTGGATTCTTAGTTCAGTAGAGCAAGGTATTGCTTTCAACCTATGTCACAGGGATTCGGCTAGCAGGGTGCCGCACCCGCGTCGACGGCGGGTGCGGCCAACCCGACCCTGGGTGCGTTGACCGCACCCAGGGTCATTTCGGTCCATTTTTTTGGATTTTTTTTTTTTAAATAATTGCCCTATGAAATGGACTGCGGAATTTAAAAAAAAAATGGACCCGCGCCGGGGGGAACCCCCTTATATATATATATATATATAATTTATTATTATTATTATTTTTTTTACATTTTTGCCCCTGCCGCGCCCCCGCACCCGGGTTTTTTGGAAGTGCCGAATCCCCGCACCCGCACCCATGTGACATAGCTTTCAACCTTGCTAAATTTCAAGAAGCCAAGGATGCATGAATATTCTTGGAAAGTGTGTCTAAGCAAGACAAATGGGCTAAAGAGTATTGATTGATGCTGGAGCTTACGGATCTCAAGTAAGAGAACAAATCTATAGAGTGTTTCATTTTAGAGATTTGGCAGCTATGGGATTCTTTTGCACTAATGGAGCTTAAGGAGAGGTGCACTAAATGCAAAGACTACAAGGAATGCATGAAGATCAACAAAGTAAAGGAGAGGTTGTATGTTATTGGCCTTGTGACCCGAGTTAGATAATATGAAGGGTGCCATACTGCACAGAGCTTCACTTCTTGCCCTCCTTCAGACTCTATATGAGCTCATAGCCAAAGAGACTAAGATGAAGTCTCTTGCTGTTCAACCATTTGAGGAGTCGGTATTGGTTGTCACCAATCAAAATGAGAGGCATAGTGGAGGCAAATCAGACTCATTTGGTGCTCCCAGAGGTGACTAGAGTGGTGTCAAGTGCCACTATTGTAGAGAGTTGGAGCATATGAAGAATACATGCCCAGCTCTTAAGAAGAAAGGTTTGGAGTAGCCAATAATACCTTCACAAAAGAGATGCAGTAGATTCGCCAACTCTTGGCTCAATAATCTCTTTTCAGTTGATTCTGCTTCACTGGCTTAAACCTATCATTTGTGTCATCTACTTCTAGTAGTTTTCGAGCAGTTATCTCTGATGTGCATTCAAGTTGGTTGATAGACTTAGAATCATGATTGAGAAAGAGTTTTTGTTAACCAACTGTACACCTTGCAGTGCGGCCTTTCACACTGCTAATGGATCTATCATGAATGTACCAAAGATTGGTTCCACTACCCCTTTATTCTACTTCCAAAACCAAGGTGAATATTTTGAAGTGTACCTTGTTCCTTTTCTTGCTATGAACCTAATCTCTATTAGCCAAATTACTCAACAAAGTTGTGACATTACTTTTACTCTTGTCGATCGTATGTGCAGGATCAATCTACAAGGAGGAAAACTGAGATTGAGAAAGGGCATAGAAGGGGACACCTCTACTATGTGGACCATCTTGGAGTCTCAAAGGATGATGGAGTCAAGTCTTGATCAAAGAAGTTCTTTGAGAGAAGGGGCTAGAGTATGGGAGATTATTAGTCATATTATCAGACCTAAGGAAAAAGAATACCATGAGTAATCTAGGAGGGAGGGAGGACGATTGTCTTTCCTTACTTCAGAGATAGTATCCCAAACCATCAAGAAGCACCTACCACCACTAATGCAGGCACTACTCCAACCAAGCAACAAGGCCCACTTAACAACAAGACTCCAAGATACTACAGCCTCACTGACAAAAGAAAGACAACAATGCTAACCCACCGAGAAATGTTGAAATCACTCCCTTCAAAGACATAAGATTTAGCTTCATTAGTTGTGACACCATAATGAGATTACTTTTAATTTGAGAAATTAAAAAGGTATTTAGAAGATTCAAACATTTAGAATGGGCATGGACATGAGCTAAGCCTCTATTGGGCACACATTTCCATCCCCAATGTCAATTTTTCCTTTTCCAAGATAAGGGAATAAATATGAGAATTTACCTATATCACCAATGATGTGATGCGCTACTTTTCGGTCAGTTTTTAGGATAGCATGTTTGAGAATCATTATAGCACTAATCCTATCATATGATTTGGCCTCATATCAATTAGATATAAAAGAATGCATTCATGTTCACGTCTTAAACGAAGTTCACATGAAGCAACTACAAGTACCTCGGTTCTATTAGATTCACCCAAGAAAGTTTGTGTAGATTCAAGAGATCAAGTTCCAGTCATAAACAAGCATCCAGGACCTGGTATTGAAGCTTTTATAATTTAATTAAGGAGTTGGGCTTCAAAAAGGTGCCTGTCCAGAACTCTCTATTTGCTTATTTTAGTAGCCAAGGTATTGTGCTTTTACTTTTGTATGTGGATGATGACAAAACTGGCAGTTCAAAATGTCCCAACTCCCAATAAAGAATTAAAAAAACTTTGCTCATGAAAAGCTCAAGATGAAAGATTTAGGCAGTTTCAATATTTCTTGGGAATTGAAGTTGATAAAGGCAAGGACTAAATCAAATTTCACAACAAAAGTGTCTTTGATGTCTTGAAGAATCGTGAATAATTAGAAACCAACCAATACCTCAGCAGCCATAAACAAAATTTGTCCAAGGATGAAGGTGATTTGAATGAAGACCTGGCAAATATAGAAGCATGGTATGGACCTTAAATACTTTATGCTTGTGAAGCAAAATATATCTTTCATGGCCCAGATTTCCCAATTCATGCACTAACCCACCAATGTTCACATGGAAGCATTTAGGAGGATTATGAAATATGTTGAAGAACCATGAGGTACGAACTAAAGTATTTCAAAAATGGAATCCTCCCAAGCCTTTCGAGATGAGAAAGGCATCAAATGGCTTTGACTACCATGTAAATCTGGCCAGCTACCTCCAAGAGAGAAAGGTTAGAAAGGAGGGAATGGAGAGAAGGATAAGCTGAAGCCAAAATCCCAAAGATGCACAATGCAGAAGGCCAGCCCCCATTGAATTGGTAATTATAAACATAGTTACCATAAAAAGAGCTTCACAATAGAACATAGTTACCATAAAGGACTTAATACAATAGGAATACATTTGTACACAACTGCATGACTGCCATGCTGCAATACTTAATACAATAAATTATTTTTAAATAGCCAATATTTCAACCAAGCCACAGATTTGGTGCCATCAGGTGAAAATGACAATTTTGTCCTTGTTCTTTGAGGATATTATCAGTATGTCCCTGAGGTCAAATTCCATGTCCACTTTCTTGATAAACTTGACCATTTAAGCATACATATTTTTCAATTAGAAAACATCCTGGCTTAAGCTTAGACTTAGACGTCACTAGTGAAAGTGTTCAAGTTCCGCTCCAGCTCAAGCTGAGCTCAAGCCTTGCGCATGTTATACCAAGTTCTACAACATGTGCTTTTAGTGTGAGGGTTACTGAATCTATAGTCATCTTCAAAAATCAAAATCCTCATTGATGTACTCGTGTCTACATATTCTCAAACTTAACAATTAACTAGACAACCAAAATAGAAGACCAACAAATTTTCTTACCTTTTCGGCTACCTTCAGAGAACTCATCCAGAGAAACACCAGAACTTATGGACTGAGAAAAGAGTTGCATGCCTCTAAACCTCAAAAGCACCTGAATATGATTCTGATTATGGTTTATTTGGCCAAGTTGGAGCAGCAAGGACAATATAAATCCTGTAGTTGAGTCCATTTCCTTGTTTAAAGCTTGCTGCCTAGAAACAGAATCTGATTTCCCATGACGAGCAGCTATTTCAGTTGATAGAAGAGTATATCTCAACACATCCCATAGAATCAGTGAATGGTTTACCCTCCCAGATGTCAACAATGCATTCCCTCTGTCAGGAAAATACAATCTGAAGAGAGTTTGCAAAAGAGGCTCTATGGCTGGCTTCACACTTTCATCAAGTCGCGATGAAAACACTTTACGGTACCCACTCTTTCTGACCAACTTCTCAACAACTTGCAGAAGAGACAAAGCTTGTGGAATCATAATTCTGCAATTACCTGAAGCTGATGAAGTTGATGAACTAGTGTCTGATGATTGTCTGTCAAATAGCATTATAGGCTTCTCAATCTTGCCAGAACCAGTAGGTGGTACTGGTAAGACAGAATTTGCAAATCTTCGGCAGACAGGGCAGAGGAATTCTCCCTGAAAAAAAAATAAAGACTTACATTCAGACAAGCACATTGACCAAAACAAGAAGACAAGGTAAATTAAAATACAACTAAATCCTGAAAATAAACTTAAAACAATACCTGATCTGGATCTACAATGTGCACTCCTTCAAAAACCGTTCTGCTAGCATATCTGCAGCAATTAATGACTGTTGTTAGACAGTCAAGACTTTAGAGCAACAGGGTACACAATTTTTTGAAAACAAACAATGCATAAGTACTTATGAAAATATCAGTAAGGAAACAACCCAATATGCAAAGAAAAGACGGGTTTTTTCCTCTGTTCACTTTTTGTGTTTTGCACTTCTTTAACTACTTTATGGCTCTCTAAATTTATCTGAAAATATTGTTTTCAACATCAACATGGATTGGTAACCATCTTCCAGTGCATAATTAACTATAGAAGGTTATGAAAGAAGATGAGACCCACAATCGAATCTTCAAATGATACTCACAAGAACCACGAAGGATCATAAACAATACACACTCACAAGAACCACTAGGGTTCACACAATATACCCAAAAAAGGGTATGCAAAGCAATAGAAAAATATAATCTTTATTCAAATGAGAAAACACCCTTACAAAAGAATATGTTACAAGGGGGAATCACCCCATATTTATAATACTCAAAAGAGGAGGCCAAGAGGGAGTAGTTGGACTCCCAAGTCCCAACGGCTCAATTTAGAGCCGTTGGGGATCCAACGACTCTATAGTACAAATGCTTTTTGACTTTGGTCAACAAGCAAAGAGGTCTAGGAATGTCAAAAAAATAAAAATAAAACCTAACCTAATTACATTCTAACTAGAATACATAACTAGACTAAAAAACTAAAGGGATTACAAATGATATTACATTTTTTAACAGGTTACAGCATTGAGCATCCATATAAAGGCACATGAATGATTTACTAATATAGTCACCAGTATAGTTCAAGATAATCTCTCACGTGAAGGTTTTTCTCAGAGTTATTTTCAATAAGTAGTTTTTCTCGAAAAAATCTCGGGAATTTTAAAATTTTAAATATAAAAATAATAAGAAAGATAAGAAAATAATAGTTTTGTATGATTTTTTCTTGCAAAAGTATAAGGAAATAAGTTTGAAAAAGTTTTAAAATACAAAACATTAGGCTTCAATATATAGAAATATTTTTTTCCAAAAATATCGCAATATCATGAGGGCTTGTTCTGGGACCGATGGAGGGATGAAGTGTCGATGAAAGAGCAGTTTGAGCTCAATCAAGAATGGGGCGGTAGTGGTCTGCCAGCAAGCTCATTCTGATCTTGGATGCAGTACATTGGAATCCTGATGCAACAGTTGCTAGTTTCAGCAGAGCAGACAATCTTAAAGTAGATTAGCCAAGTTTTTCCTCCAACTGGATAGGCACAAAACAGCCATATACAGACTGATGTGCAAGCACGCACATTGATCATGCTCGCTCCTGGCACCTTCTCTCTTTTAGTTATGCACTAAAAATGTCTTGACCGTTTGCATTTTCTAAGTCCAAATTTTGCCTACAACATTCAACACAGTACTTGTTTAAAATGATACTCCCTGTCGTTTCCCCTGTTTGACTTGCAACTTACAACATCAGATATTGAAGAAAAAGGTTCTCTTTCAGAGCATAGACGAAAATAGAATGCCAGAAAAAGAAGCAACAAAGAGATAGTCAAACTATGAGAAGTGGTAGATATTTGACATTTCCCTTTACAGGGTATGCATGATAACTGGCAAACTAAAATTTAGTTGATAAAATGCACTTGAATGGCAGTTCAGATGTACACATAAAAGGATCAATATATCGAAGAACAGAATATATGCATTAATATCAGCTAAGAATATACCTCTGCTTTAGAGAAAGCAAATAACGGTTCCGACATTCCTGATGAACAGCATGCCCGCACGAAGAAACATGAATCCCATCACAACCTAAAGGACCAAATCCACCAAATTTTGATGTGGCATCTCCGTTTGCTGCAGAACCATAACCACCAGCTTGATGGATATCAGAAACCCATCGAGACACAGACTGCACATAATCACTTAACAAAGCCAAATCTGCATCCCAACCAACTGCAGTACCTTCAGAATGTGAAATAGAAAAATTTTGATGTCCCTCCCATAAATGTCTTGGCTCCATTGTATTGTCAGAAGTATTGCCCCGAAATGAATTATCGTTAAGATCAGCAAACACATCAATAGAAGACGTGTTGTCATCAGCATCATAATATGCCATACTCACGAGATCAGGAAAATGTTCAACTTCAGTTCGTCTTCCACCACGAATAACCACATTTACTGCATTCCGGATCATCTCCACCAAGTGGATTGATGGATTCATATCCATGCTGTTGGAGTCAATATTTCCACCAGACGTGTCTACCATATGATTAGAGACTGATAAATTGTCCAAGTCCCTTTGACAAAGCTCATCCCATGAAAGTGGGGCTTTCTCAACAAAACTTGTCAAGCGAGATTTCTGTTTTCCATTAAGGTGATAGCAACATTATTTATGTATGTAATATCATGCATTAGTGCAAAGCCGGAACAAAATCAGAACGTTAAGACAAAAAGACTGCTTACCTGGAGATGTATCAGATATGATACAGGGCTTCTTGAATAAGCATCTCGACAAAGAGAACAGACATCAACTGCTTCTTCAGGAAAACTTTTATCAGGAGAAGTTTGCTCCTGTATCAAGTTTGACGAATCTAACTCATCAACAGCTGATGCACTTGGGTTTGCAAGAAATTTGGACTGTGCATCTTTCATCCATGCCTGCAAGTGAAGGACATTAAAAAACTAATCAGCAAAAAATCACAAAGAATATATGCTAAGCAAGAGAAAGTCATTGAACAGAATGCAGTATTAAGGACATTTTGGAAGAACATTGTAGTTGCAATTCATAGAATATTAGAGGCCACTGCTAAAGTGTTGTTTTTCTCTGCTGTTGTTAAGTAGCTACAAAGAGCTTCTACAGCCCCTACAACTAGTCTCTCAAACTTACAACGTGGTTTGTCAGACTTTAGCTGAAACAGTGGGTGCACATAAAGGCAGTCACCATACCTAGATGTTTTCACAATCCTAGGAGGAAGTTTTTACCAAAAAAGAAATATCTCAGTTGCACTCCACAGAATACTGTCACCAAGGATCAAGATTGACTAGTTACATAAAAGTCTGCGAAGACTTGATGAAAAGGCTTGCAGCAACCAGACCCACATAGCCAACATTAAGTACATAACACATACATATTTAAATATACCTACATATATAGATACATACATATATTAAATGATTGTATATATGTATCTGCAATGTATGTACAAAATCAACTCTAGTTCACATCAAATATATGAGAGGACATGTTGACTTAGTTGACAAAAGTGGGAACCGTAAATCAATAACTGATTCCTTCTCAACTTGCCTCACAATAAGCAGCCACTTAACCAGGTGAAACTGGCAAGAACATTGCAGTTGGATGGTCTCCAGGTAGAAAATTAGCAGATTCTTTTTAACAGTTTCTTAGCTTTGAAGTAAGCCTTGACTTGGTTATTACCTTTATTTTGGGGTCAAAACCATATGATTCCAAACCTTCCATATGCTAAAGCACTTCAGGGCTTTTATGCCCTCAAATCTCTAAAAAGCCTAAACCATCAAACCAGTCCCTTTCCCAAATGACCAGACATTTAGCCAAGCATAACTGGCAGCAGAAACTGTAGTTGATTGGCATCCATCAAGAAAATTTACAGATTATTAGCGTTTTCTCAATTTTTTTTCTCTTTTTCCATTTGGACTGAAATAAACCTTGACAGACTAAGCGCCTAGTCACCCTAAATGCAGGTCCAGCGCCTAGTCGCCCTGACACAGGTCTAGCGCCTAGTCAAGTGTATCTAGGCGCTGGACCACTCAAGGTAGCAATATCGACTAGGTGATACCTAGGTCGCCTAGTCAGCGACTAGACTGTCCCCAACTAGGTGCAGGGACAGCCTAGCAATTTTTTCGTTAAAAAAGAGAATAAGAAGGTGGGAGAGGTTAATCTTCTTTTCACCCCTCTGTTTTTTCTTCCTCTTCTTTTCCTCTCTTCTTCCTCTAGTCTGCGCCCCTCTTATTCTTCTTCTCCGACCCTCTGCTTCATCCTTTTCCTACTCTTTTTTTTTCTCCCCCCCCCCCCCCCCTCCTCCTCCATGACTCTTCCTCTCCCTCTCCTCTTCCAACGACGGCGACAACCTGACTCCTCTCCTCCTCTTCTAATGGTGGCAACGGCGATGACGAAGGCGGATTTTAGGTCTCTCTCTCTCTCTCCTCTTCTACCTCCTCCTCCTCTCTTTCTTGTTATTCCTTCTCCTCCTTCTCTTGTCTTTCTTCTTCCTTCTCCGCCTCCTCCTCCACTCTTTCTTCTTCTTCCATCTCCTCCTCTTCATGTCTTTCATCTTCCTTTTTCGCCTCCTCCTCTCTTTCTTCTTTCTTCTCCTCATTCCTCCTATCTTTCTTCTTCTTCCGTCTCCTCCTTCCTCCTCCTCCCCTCGTTGGCGCAAGGACCAAACCCAGGCCTGCTGGGTTCTGCTTCGGTGAACCCATGCCTGGGTTTATTTTTATTTTTTTATTGATGAGGAATAACAATTGTAGAATGTTAATTTGATTTATTGCATGAATTTATGCATGATGAGTTGATGATATGATAATTGTTTTTATTTCATTAGTGTTAACTTAAAACTATTAAAAATTATATCCTCCCCGTACCCCCGCATCCAAGTTTTTTTAAGGTACCACATCGCCACATCCGCACCCGTATCCTTACCCGCATCTATGTGACATAGGATGTGATCTAAGGATCAGCTCTTGAAGCGTTCAATTACGACACATAGGTGGTTTTTTATAAGGTTCGAAAAATCAACGGTCCAAAATCCTTGTGAAATTTTTATGCTCCAAATATCATTTTTTCATCAAAAACACATGATCCAAGTGCAGGTTGTTAAAATGTAAAACTGTACATATATGTATATATAATAATATTATATTATTATATATATATATAAATACATTTTTAATTTCTTTCTTTTCTGTATTTTTTTTCCTTTATTTTTATTTTTTGTCTTTATGTCATCTAGTTCAGTTTGAACTAGAATGACTGTTGCTCGTCAAGTCCTGTCCAGACTTGACTAGCAATAGAGCTGTTGGACTGTGCCCAACAGCTCTATTGAGTCCTCTTTCAACTGTGTATATAAAGGGGTGCAGCCCCTCTTGTATTTCACTCCAATGCTTCTTAAGCAATTGGTTTTTCATATCAATAAAGAATACATTTTTATTTTTATTTTGTTTCCAGTTATACCCTTTTTAAGGGTTATGCTTTAGTGTCATTCTTGACACTTGCTCTTGTTAATCAAAGCTCGTGTTTCGAAGATCCCCATTTCATTTCATGGTATCAGAGCCGCAGAAGTACTAAATCTTGAGGAAAAGCTGCCTCGGTTTCCGTGCCCGTTTGCAAAAGTGTTCGCCACTTGAAGAGAAGTGTTTTATCACTTCATTGGAGAAGATTTCACATCTTGTTGTATTGTTTTTTTTTTCTTTCTTTCTCATTTTCCTTCTTGTTTCTCTTCTATCCCTATTCTTTCTCTCCTTGTAATCGATGGATGACAATGATAAAGTCACCATCATGCCTATGAAACTAAGCGATACGAACTATGTAACATGGGCTTCAATCATGAAGCACCATATATGGGGAAAAGGCTTATGGGGGATTGTGGATGGTTCCGATTCGGAACCTAAGCTATCTCTTACTAAAAAGGAGGGAGATAAAGACGTCCCTCTATCGGAAGAAGAGAAAATCAAGGCTATTGCCTCATACGAGAAGAAATGGAAAGAATGGAGAATATCTCATGCGAAGATAATGTCATGGCTTATCAATAGCGTTGACATTAAAAAATGCTCAAGTCTTGCCAAATTTGATCATGCCGATAAGGCATGGGAATACCTTAAGAATATGTATTCCCTTAAAGATATTGCACACGTGTGCAACCTCCAAGAAAAAGTTCGAATGATGACACAAGGAGACAAAACTATTCGTGAATATTACAATGGGTTGTCCGAACTTTGGGAAGAACTTTCCCTTTTAGAACCAAAGTGGCATTGTGCCGAAGACATCGAGATTCGTCAGAAACAACTCGATGTTGAACATTTTTACCAGTTTATCACTGGATTAAGGCCGGAATTTGAAACCACTAAATCGGCCCTACTTCACCGGGGAAAAATTTCTTCTATTGTTGAAACTATTGAAGAGTTAACAATGGAAGAAAATCGTCTCCGGAAAGGTTCTTTAAAAATTGAAGATGATTCCGTTTTAGCCGTGTCTAGACCAGGGAATCATGTTCGATCATATAGGCCTCCTCACTTTAACCGACAAAATGGTGACTATGATAAGAAGAAAGTTATTTGTCATCACTGTCATGAACCGGGACACTACAGGCCACAATGTCCTAAACTTAAGGAGCTGAGAGAAAAAAGAGCTGCAATTGCTGGATCGGAGCCTAAAGATCAGGATGCACCAGTTTCCCTGGCCCAACTAATGGAGATCCTTCAGCCTCTCATCAAAGGTGCCTCTTCCTCATCTGAAGCTTCAACCGGCGCAGCAGCCTCATCTTTTTCTGATTTAGGTAAAACTTCTTGGCTTCTTGACTCCGGTGCATCTTTTCATATGACCCCAAATAATCAAAGTCTATCCAAATGTGTTAAAAATAAAACAAGTGTGTCAAAGGTCTTTACTGCTGATGGGACTTCTCTTGAAATAGAAGGAATAGGAGATTTTGAAAAAATTTATAAAACAAAAAATTTTTTTATTCCAGAAATTAGACATGTTCCCAAATTAAATTTAAATCTTTTATCTGTATCTCAAATTTCTGATTATGGGTGTAATATTTCTTTTTTTTCTCATGGTTGTTGGGTACAGGATCGCCAGTCAGGCAAGCTGATTGGAGAAGGCCATAGAGAAGGAGGACTCTATTACATGGATTTTTTGGAAATACCGAAGAAAGTTTTTTGTTATAATATTCAAAAAATAGAGTTGGAACTGTGGCATAAGAGACTTGGTCACCCACATATAGCCAAAATCCAACATTTTCCAAATCTAGGGAAATTTTGTAACTCTGAATCATTTGATTGTAAAGATTGTATTCTCGGCAAAATGAAAAGATTATCATTTCAGAACAGAACCTTTTTCTCTTCAAGACCACTTGAATTAATACACTCGGATGTTTGGGGTCCTGCACCAGTAATTTCTAAAGGAGGATTTGTTTACTATGTTATTTTTGTCGATGATTTATCCCGACATACGTGGATGTACTTTCTCAAACATAAGTCTGAAGTATTTTCATACTTTCAAACTTTTCATAATATGGTTAAAAACAAATTTCAAAATGATATTACTATTTTTCGCACAGATTCAGGGGGAGAGTTTTTATCCACAGATTTTCAAAATTATCTTAAATTGCATGGCATCACACATCAAAGATCTTGTCCTTATACACCTCAACAAAATGGACTGGCAGAACGAAAACATCGCCATATTATAGAAACCACTAGAACTTTATTAATAGCAAATCAAGTCCCTAAAGACTTTTGGGCAGAAGCTGCCTTAACTGCCACCTATCTCATTAATAGGATGTCATCTTCTTCGTTACAAAATATCACTCCCATTGAAAAACTTATGAACATTTCTCCAGACTACTCTAGATTAAGAATATTTGGGTGCAAATGTTTCATATTTACTGACAAAAATGATAAACTTTCCCCTCGTGCGATTCCCTGTGCCTTTTTAGGATATGCTGAAAACCAGAAAGGTTATAGATGTTTTGACTTCAAAAATAATAAACTATATGTGTCTAGAAATGTTTCCTTTCTTGAAAAGGAGAGCTTCTTTGATTTTAGAAAATTAAAAGACGTCACTGAGTACTCCTTTTTGCTAGATCTAACATCAACATCTGATGAATATGACCTTGATTGTAACTTTGATGATGATCCAAGAATTATTGATCTTAATGTTGAAAATAAAGAAGTTCATAGAGATACTAGTATTCAATATTCCAGGCGACAAGAGTCTAATACTCCATGTGCACTTGAGAAATATTCTAACATTCCAACTAGACAATCATCCCGGATCTCGAGGCCTCCAGAAAAGTTTGTATCATACGAGTGTTTCTCACCCACATATAGGGCAGTTATTGCATTAATTCACTCATATGAAGAACCATCCACATATTTTCAAGCAAAAAATGATATCAAATGGATAGAAGCCATGAAAGTTGAATTAGATGCACTTGAAAAGGCTTCTACATGGAATATTCAAGATCTTCCTCCAGGGAAGAAAACTATAGGATGTCGATGGGTTTATAAAATTAAAACCAAGAGTGATGGTACTCTTGAAAGATATAAAGCCCGTTTAGTAGCCAAAGGTTATGCCCAAGAATATGGGATTGATTATGAAGAAACCTTTGCTCCGGTGGCTCGTATGACTACTGTCCGAACCTTAATTGCCTTAGCTTCTATCAAAAAATGGTTTATTTTTCAAATGGATGTCAAAAATGCTTTTTTAAATGGAAAGCTAGTTGAAGAAGTATATATGGAACCCCCTCCTGATCTAAGTATTCCTAAGGGTAAAGTCCTTCGCTTAGAAAAAGCTCTTTATGGACTTAAACAAGCACCAAAAGCTTGGTATGATAGGTTTAGTCGTGTTATGATTGATATTGGTTTTCAATTCTGTTTAACTGACACTGCTTTGTTTATTAAGAATTCTGATGCAGGGATCATTGTGCTTCTTCTCTATGTGGATGATATGATCATCACCGGAAGCGATAAACAGGGAGTTGAAACAATCAAAACACTTCTTAAATCTCATTTTGAAATGACTGATTTGGGCTTGTTGAGATATTTTTTAGGCATTGAAGTTGCTTATTCTCCTAGAAGATATTTATTATCTCAGACTAAATTTGCTTTTGATATTGTTTTCAGGTCTGGTATTACTGATGATAAGAAAGTTGACACTCCAGAAGTTGTTAATGTTAAAATGAAGATTGATGATGGAGAACTTCTTGCAGACCCTACTCCTTACAGACAGCTTGTCGGGGCACTTTCCTATCTATCCATTACCAGACCAGATATAGCACATGTTGTTCATACAGCAAGTCAATTTCAACATGCTCCTACTTCTGTTCATATGGAAGCAGTCATGCGTATTATCAGATACATCAAGTCCTCTCTTTCACGAGGACTTTTCTTATCTTCCTCCTCTTCTCTTGATTTAATTGCATATACTGATGCAGATTGGGGAGGTGATCCCAATAACAGACACTCAACCACTGGCTTTTGTGTCTTTTTAGGGGAATCATTAATCTCGTGGAGGTGTAAAAAGCAGCAGAAGGTATCTCTCTCATCCACCGAAGCTGAATACAGAGCCATGGCAACCACGACCATGGAAGTAGTTTGGCTCCGACGACTGCTTGCTGACATGGGAGTTGAAGCAACAAAGGCTTCACAAATGTGTTGTGACAACAAAAGTGCGATCTACATTGCCAGTAACAGAACATTCCACGAACGCACCAAACACATCGAAATGGATTGTCACTACGTCAGAGAGGAATATCTACACGGGATAATTGATCTGCCATATGTCACTTCAGAATATCAGTTAGCAGACCTCTTTACAAAGCCTCTCGCTGCTCCCCGATTTCACTTTCTCTTAGACAAACTTTCGCTCATTGTACCGTAAGTTTGAGGGGGAGTGTTAAAATGTAAAACTGTACATATATGTATATATAATAATATTATATTATTATATATATATATATATAAATACATTTTTAATTTCTTTCTTTTCTGTATTTTTTTTCCTTTATTTTTATTTTTTGTCTTTATGTCATCTAGTTCAGTTTGAACTAGAATGACTGTTGCTCGTCAAGTCCTGTCCAGACTTGACTAGCAATAGAGCTGTTGGACTGTGCCCAACAGCTCTATTGAGTCCTCTTTCAACTGTGTATATAAAGGGGTGCAGCCCCTCTTGTATTTCACTCCAATGCTTCTTAAGCAATTGGTTTTTCATATCAATAAAGAATACATTTTTATTTTTATTTTGTTTCCAGTTATACCCTTTTTAAGGGTTATGCTTTAGTGTCATTCTTGACACTTGCTCTTGTTAATCAAAGCTCGTGTTTCGAAGATCCCCATTTCATTTCACAGGTTACTAGTAAATCGACCATGCCCAAGACATTTATGGGTTCAGAACCATGAAAAGAAACACTGAAAAAAATGGAAAACTCCATTTAGCATGTTTCATTTAGCACATATGTATTACCCTATATATATATATATATATCAAATAAGCAAGAAAAAACCATGCTTCAAGTCTTTAACAGAATCATGATATATATTTGATCCTTTGAATGCATGATACTGTTAAAGACTTAAGGCATAATTTTTCTAGTTTGTTTGCTTATTATATTTATATATTCTGTTGATATGTACCATGTTGCTTTGAATGCATGTTTCTATAAAATCCTGATTTTTTGTTAATATATACAACAATTTTGGAAGCATGTGTACTTATTTAATATACATCTTATTAGTTATAATATATGTTTGAATCTTTTGGTGTCTTGTTGATTTTTTGTCAATATAACTTGGATGTAAACTTAATATAGTTAAGACTTTAATTGTGCTTAGATTATTTAGCTGTCTTTTATTTACATTGACAGTTGTGTGGTTTGTTTATTAAATTATTCTTAATTTTTTGAGTAGGTTATGTAATATAACAGTTTTACAGTGTTCGACGACATGTTATGTTTTGTTCATTGCTTATTGTTGATTAATTTTATGTTGCATACATGTTTGTTATTAATTTTAGCAGTTCATTTGCATACTTTGTTTTTTTAAATTGGGATACCGCCGTAGTCCCATACTAGTCTTTTTAGGTGCTCACCGTCGCACCGCCTACCATTTTTTACTATGTAGGTCATTACCTTTATCTTGTCTCCATTAAACAATATGATTCAATCCTTTCCTCTGTTTAAAACATCTAATTGAAACTTTCCATGCCCTCAAAATTCTAAAAGCCTCAGACCATCGCTTTCCCTTCTACTATATCATCATTTTTTTCATGCAAAAGGTATTAAAGGGCCCATTTTTCTTGCTTGGTTCATTTTTTTCTCAATCAAAACATTTTTGCCATTGTCTCACTCTTAATCTCTTTTTTCTTTGCAACTTAACATTTTTGTATGGTTTCCTATTTGTCTCATAATTTTAAAAAATTAACTTCTGAAATGATTCACTCGAGTTCAAAATTTGATAAATTAAATCACTGTCTCAATAAAGCTAAGAAAGAGCACTTGATTGGCTCCTTAACATTTTTGACTATGAAACAGCCGACTCCTACCAATATCTACCAGCATAAGAACAAGGATTTATAGAAGCACAAAAGAATTTTGATACCATCCCAGCATACAGCTACTTTCAGCCAAACAATGCTTTATAACAAACTTCCATATCCTGACCACAAACTGACAACCACATAGCAGCAGAAAAATTCTACAGCACTTGTGAATAAATTATTCATAAGGAATTGGCAACCTGAGAATTCTGTGATTTGATCTAATTAATTTGCCTACACAGTAATTTCCAGCAGGTTAGAATTTACAAAGCACCAATAGAGGAAATCAGATTTACAACTTCGTGCATCCTAGTTAACCAAATGGGCACTCCATTGGACTTTAGGTGTTCTTCTCAAACTCACACTTCTAGCTATCATCACTTATCCAACAGCGCAGAAAGTTAAGGAAATGATCCACCTGATGCAAATTCAATCATAGCAACTTTAGGTGCTACAAATAAATCACGCCCCTTCCAAGAAACCTGAAATGTAACACTTTATTTTCCCCGATTATAAGCCTTAATTTTACTTCAAATATAGTGATTTATATAAAAGTCAAACCTAGGTTCTTATCTGTCCAAGTGCTTTGAAAGATGGCCATAACAGGAAAATATAGTTAATAATTAAATTAAAAAGTCAAACCTAGGTCCTTATGAACCGAATGATTGTGAGGTAAATCATGATGGTAATTCTATTTGTGATAACTCTTTAAATAATGATGTTAATGATAATCTAGAGTCATCTCATAACGATGATAATGTGGTTGAGAATTCTTTGAATAATATACATGTCTATACCCGACATGAGCAAAAAGATCAACCATGTGCTTATGAAAAGTATTCCCAAGGTTTACCCATAGAAGAGTCAACCCTTACGAGATCCAAACGAGTCTCCATTCCACCAAATAGATTTGTGTCCCATGACTCCTTTTCTCCAAACTATGGAGCTTGTTTAATGGCACTCCATTATTATCATGAACCATCTCGTTATAATGAAGCCGAAAACTATGAATGTAGAATTAGAAGTTCTTCGTAAGGCAAGCACTTGGGAAGTACTTAGCCTATTATTACAAAAGAAACTCATAGGATGTAGATGGGTATTTAAGATCAAAATAAAAAACAATGGTACTCTTGAAAGATACAAAGCTAGATTAGTTGTTAAAGAGTACACTCAAGAATATAGAATTGATTATAAAGAAACCTTTGCACTAACTAGTGTTAGAACTCTAATAGTTGTTATCTCTATCCAAAAGTGGCTCATTTACCAGTTAGATGTCAAAAATGTTTTTTGTTAAAAGTGTTAAAAGTAATATTAATAAAGCTGGGGGGTGGTCATATGTAATTTAACATAATTACGTATGTCTTGTTGTAATCTCGTGCAACCTAATCACCTATTTAAATAGGTGATTAGGGTTAATGAAGTATCGAACTCTCTCTCTCTCTCTCTCTCTCTCTCTCTCTCTCTCTCTCTCTCTATATATATATATATATATATATATATATATATATATATATATATGTATAACAGATCGTAAAGGAGGTTAGTCACAACATGGTATCAGAGCGGGTCTCCCTTCTGGGATGACGTTGCTGCTGATGGTCACGGTGATACTGTTGTTGATCACAGTATCGTAAAGGAGGATCAGATGTAGTGGATCGTGAACTGCTCGTGGATCCTGAAGACGCTGCAGTTGCTGATCGTGGCGAAGTTGCTGAAACCGTGAACTGCTTGTGGCTTGAAGACGTTGTTGTTGTTGATCATAGATCGTGAAGAAGGATCGGATGTGTGGATCGTGAACGGCTCATAGATCTTGAAGATACTGCAGTTGCTGATTGTGGAGAAGTTGTTGCTGATTGAAGAACGTGTCTGATCATCGTGAAGCATAAGAAGATATCAGACCTGAAGACATCGACTGGATTGGATTGATATCGTTTTGGGGTAAATTTCTTTTTAATGGATGCAGTTGAATTATTGTCGTCGCTATTGAATGCTTGCGATCAGATCATTGTTGTGGAAGATTAAATGGTAGTTGTTCGAATCTTGAAGTCGATAGTCGTTGTTTAATATTTTGTGGTCGTAATAGTGATTTGATCACTATTCTGATCTGGAAACAAAGTATGCAGGAGATTCCTGTTGCACATAAATAGGTGGGTTGCTAAATTTGTTTTTGCTGTCCCTGGTGAAAGTTTTTTTATGGCTGAGTCACGTGCTTTGGATAATAACCAAAAAGGAGAGGCCATTGGTGAATATAAGGCCTTTGCAAATCCATTTTCATATGGATCTTCAGTTAAGCTAGATGATTCTAATTATGCAAGGTGGTCTCGCACCTTTATGATGTCGGTTTCGGGTCATCGGAAAAAGCATGTCTTGTTGGAATTGGAACCCACTGAAAGAACAGGAAAATATGTCACCTGGGACGAAGAAAATGACATCGTGATGTCATGGATAATGAACAGTGGATAACCTCATATAGCTGATGGACTGATTTATTACACCTCAACTAAACAAATGTGGGACAATCTCTATGATACATATTCTCATGAAACTAATGTAAGTCGTATTCTACAAGTTGAGTAGAAAATTTATCAGTTGCAGCAAGGATATCAGACTTTAGCCCAATACTATGTCTCTGTTAAATCTGCTTTTGAGAGGCTAAATGCTCACAGACCCTTATGTTGTACCAAACAGAAGACCCATCAGGAGCAGACTATAGTTGCCTGATTTCTTACAGGGTTGTCATCGAAATTCTCAGTTGCCAAAGTCCAAATGCTAACTAGTTCCGATGTTCCTACTCTTGTTGAAGCCTATAATCGTCTGAGTAGGCTTGCCATTAATCTTCCTCAAACTCAATCTGAATCACAAGCATCATCCCTATCAATCACCTCAAATCGTGGAAGAGGTATTTTCTTGAACTTTCGAGGAAGAGGTCGCGGTCGCAGTACTGGAGGAAGAGGAAGGCTTCAATGTACATATTGTGGTAAACTTGGACATCCTAAAGATAGGTGTTGGGATAAGACTGGTCGACCTCCTATCCCATCACCTAAACCGAATGTGTCCAAGGCTCAGGTTGTTAAACTCAAAGCAGAGAACACCACTACCTCTTCCAGTGATTCGGTTATTCTCAGTCATGCAGAGTATGATGAATTGGTGTCTCACCGGCTTCCTAGTTCGAGTGCTCCTATGCATGTTGCTGATGTGGCATGCTCTACTGGTGACAGCCTGAGTTATCAAGGTAGTAGATGGATTATTGATTCGGGTGCCTCTAGACACTTGTGTGGGACTTCCCATAATTTTTCTAAGCTACATCCTATTGTTGAACCTCGCAATGTTATACTTGTTGATGGGAGATCTTCCCCTATTGTAGGCCAGGGAAACATTCCTATATCCTCCTCACTTCAATTGACTAATGTTCGTTCATGCTCCTTCATTTCCTCATAACTTACTATCTGTTAGTCGTATCGCCAAGGAAAATAATTGTAGGGTGATATTTGATCATGTGTGTTGTATTTTTCAAGATTTATTGACGAGGAAGAGGATCGGTTGGATCCATGAATTTTGTGTCTGAGCCATCTTTCAGTACCTATCAGTGGCATCTCCGTCTTGGTCATGTTCCTTTGACAAAGCTTCATAGACTAATTCCTTAGATTTCTTCGTCTGATTCATTCCAGTGTGACGCCTGTCAGTTGGGCAAACATCACAGAAGCTCCTTTCCTTCTTGTCAGAGTCCATCGAGTTAAGCAATGTTTGAGATTTTGCATGCTGATGTATGGGGACCTAGTAGAGTACCTAGTCGATCTCAGTTTCGTTATTACTTAGTTATTGTTGATGATTTTTCCAGATTGTCATGGGTGTTCTTAATAAAAGAAAGGTCGGAGGTTGCCTCCATTCTTATGTCATTAGTCATTGAAATAAAGACTCAGTTTTATTCTCTTATCAAGATTGTCCGCACTGATAATGCTCTCGAGTTCAAGTCCAATGAATTGTTACAATTTTATCGAAATCACGGTATTCGTCCTCAAACTACTTGCGCCCATACATCTCAGCAAAATGGTGTTGCTGAGAGAAAATATAGGCATCTTCTAGATGTAGCTCGTACTCTTATGTTCCAATCAAATATGTCACCCTCATACTGGGGGGATGCTATTCTCACTGCTTGTTATCTCATTAATTGTATGTCATCTTCATCTTTGGAAGAACAAATCCTTGTTCAAATACTCTATCCTAATGCTCCATTGTTCCCAATTTCTCCCAAAGTATTTGGATATGTTTCCTTTGTTCATAAACTTGGACCTAACCGTGATAAATTATTTGCCCAAGCCATCAAGTGTGTCTTCCTTGGATATCCAAAAAATTAAAAAGGATACCGGTGTTATGATCCCATCTCTCGTCGAGAGTATGTTAGTGCGGATGTATCTTTCTTTGAATTTGTTCCTTATTTTTCTACCACTGCATCCAGGTTGCATGTTGAACAGGGTGATTCCCTACCTCTTCTCATTCCTCCTTTTCCCTTGGAGTCATTTTCTAAGACTATGTCTCATTCTCAGTATCCCACACTTACTCGGTATCATGATCCTCCTCTGGTGTACACTCGTAGATCACCACCTGAATCAGCACCTACACCACCGTCTTCTTCAGAAGTAAGTTCTCCTGAAAATATTGAGATGTCTAATGTTGATGATGATAGACCTATCGCTCTCAGGAAAGGTAAAAGACAATGCACACTACATCCTATCTCCAAGTTTGTTACTGAGGCACGGCTTGGGGTCCACTTGAAGAATTTTATCTCTGCTTTATCTGTCACTTTTGTCCCACTTAATCATCATCAAGGGTTATTAGATCCTAAGTGGAAGCAAGCAATGCAGGTTGAGATGGATGCCTTGCTCTCATGCGTCACATGGGATTAGGTTGTTCCTCCCACGGAATCAGATATCGTTGGATGTAAGTGGGTCTACACTATTAAGTATAATTCGGATGGCTCAATCGAAAGGTACAAGGCCCGGTTGGTCGCTAAAGGATATACTCAAACATATGGAGTTGACTTCTTTGAGACCTTTTCTCCAGTGGCCCGCCTTGGGACTATTCGGTTGGTCATATCTGTAGTTGTTCATTATAAATGGAGTTTATGTCAGTTAGATGTGAAGAACGCCTTCTTATATGGAGATTTGTTTGAGACTGTGTATATGCAGCAACCTCCTGGGTTTGAGGTCGAGGGGGAGTGTAGCAAGGTGTGCAAACTAAAGAAGGTTATATATGGTCTTAAACAAAGTCCTTGTGCATGGTTTCAGAAGTTATTTGAAATTATGTTTGCATTTGGCTTCAACAGGTCATCTTCAGATCACTCGTTTATCAAGAAAACCTTTGTTGGTATTGTGGTTATGGTTGTATATGTAGATGATATTATTCTTACAGGGAGTAGTGCAAAGGACATCTCAGACACAAAGATGCATCTTCAGAAGCACTTTATCACAAAAGATCCCCGGTCTCTTAGATATTTCTTGGGCATAGAGGTGGCCAGAATCCGTGAGGGGTTAGTTTTATCACAGTGAAAGTATGTTCTTGACCTACTGCAAGAAATTTTAGATCCTTGGTTGGTAAACTTTTATATGTCACTGTAACACGACCAGATATCTCCCTAGTTGTGAGCAAGATAAGCCAATTCATGGACAAACCTACTTGAGTGCATTGGCAGGCAGCTATGATGATTCTCAGGTATTTGAAATCCTCTCCTAGAAAGGGATTGCTATACAAACAAAGCCCCAACCTGGATATAATTGCATACTTAGATGCAGTCCATGCAGGGGCCATCGATGATAGAAAGTCCACCACAGAGTTTTGCGTGTTTGTCGAAGGAAACTTAATTACTTGGAGAAGTAAAAAACAAATTGTGGTAGCTCGTTCCAGTGTTGAATCAGAATATAGAGCTATGGCTCAAACAGTTGCTGAAATGATGTGGGTTAGGTCCATTCTAAAAGATCTACATGTGTGATAATCGAGTAGCTACTTATATAGCTAACAATCCAGTTTTTCATGAGAGAACGAAACACATTGAAGTTGATTGTCACTATATACGTGACTTAGTGCAGGCGAGGCATATTTCTACTAGTCATGTGACCTCTGAAGACCAAGTTGCAGACGTCTTCACCGAGCCCCTCGCAAGTGCAAGGTTCTCAAGATATTGCAGCAAGCTGAGCATGATAGATATATATGCTCCAGCTTGAGGGGGAGTGTTAAAAGTGTTAAAAGTAATATTAATAAAGTTGGGGGTATTAATACGTAATTTAACATAATTATGTATGTCTTGTTGTAATCTCGTGCAACCTAATCACCTATTTAAATAGGTGATTAGGGTTAATGAAGTATCGAACTCTCTCTCTCTCTCTCTCTCTCTATATATATATATATATATATATATATATAACAGATCGTAAAGGAGGTTAGTCGCAACACTTTTCTTTATGGAAGACATAATGAAAAAGTATTCATGGATCCATTGTCAAGGTTTGATATTGATAAAGGTAAAACTATTAAACTAAGAAAGCCTTTCTACGATCTTAAGCAAGCCCTTAGGCTTGGTATGATATATTCAATGTTATTATGATCAATTTGGGTTATTGTTCCTGACACTGCTCTTTTTGTCAAGAATTGATGCAGGGCAGGTTTTACCAGAGCAGGTTGAACCGTGTGACCGTGGCACGGCCAGGGAACCCGACCCATCACAAGGGATAGACAATCGGATCCAGCAGCAGGATCTGATCACAGGTGAGGGGACCCGATGCAGGGATGTAATACGCACCTATTCCAGAAGAGGGAAGACCCAGTTCCAAATTAAAACTGTGTCGGGTCCGGATCCGGACCCGAGACCCAGATCCGGTGATCAGCTTTAAAAACCCTATCTAGGGTTGCGTGAGGGACCTTTTTCTGAAGAATAACCGCAGTTTCTTTTCAGAGCATTCCTTTTCTTTTTCCAGTCATTTTCTTTGTTTCCCTGTTATTGTCAGTATTTGTCTTTACCTTTCATTTTATTAAGTACTTTGTTCATTGTTATTGAGATTGAAATAAAAGGAATTCAGCCTCACCGTCGTCGTTGGGCATTGTTACTCCAGTCTGTTCAGCGCACAATTGTGTGGGTATTACCTTTCACAGCCACCATCTGCAAACGTGAGGGCTGAAGACTGTATCACATGGTTGTGCCTTCCCTACCTTCGGCAAAACGCGTGAAGGCTGCATCAAAGTGGTATCAGAGTTACGGCGTCCTCCTTCGAGAACAGCATGGCTCAAGAGGCGAGGGACGATCCGGCACGCGGCAAGGAATGGGAGGAGATCGGTACCGAAGATCCCATGATGCGTATGATGGAAATGATGACGAAAATGCAAGAAAACATGTTGTGCATGAATAAAGAAGTAGCCGGAATCTCAAATAGGTTGGATGGGATGGACAGTCGACTCGTTGTCGTCGAATCGTCAGCGGGGTCGCTCCCGACGCCAACCCAACAAGTGGGTACCACTGTGGGCAACAGTGTAGTCGGCATCGTCACGGCTGCTGCGATTGGCCCAACCCGAGGGGACCATCATCCTGTCGTGTTGTCGGAGGACGTTGAAGAAGATCTGCGTAGGGCTACCAATCGGGAGATGCCCCAGCAAGGTACGCTGTTGCTGAACCCTGGCGCGACCGCAGCACAGTCGAACCCGGGTTCTATTGGAACTTTCCCCGTCATTGGCCTGACTACGCAGCCCACTCAACAGGAGTTGCAGGCCCGTCACGGCCTGCGTGGCCCGAACATGATGTCGGATCAACCAGCAGGCCTGCCAGCGGCAGCCCGTGCCGGGATGGGTCTGTCGACCCTCCCAGCACCTGCGCGTTGGGGCACGGTCACAGTCCATTCTCGGGCCAAGGGGATTGATCCCCTGTGGAACAATCCGAACCCCTTAGGGTCTGGTCAAGAACCTTTATTAAATGGGTCTGGACCCGGTTACCGAGGACCACCCTTTGGGTTTTCAGGAACGAGTCTAGGTCCAACAGCCCCATACCCAGCCTACCCGGTTGGGTTCGGTTCGCAGTTCACTACGAATCTGGCCCAACTCGTTATCTTTGAACCCCAAAATGGATCTTATCACGACCCAAACTTGTATCGGACCCGGACGGAGCTCCAGCTTGATTTTGAGCCAGGTCAAAACCAGACCCATCATCATATGGATCGTGGATCGAGTTTAAACCAAGCATTTTACCCCTACAACTGGATCCACGATCCAACCTATCCAAATCTGGGTCCGACGAATAGTCTAGGATTAGGCCCAATCCATATCCAGTGGGGCGAATCATCTCAGTCCTATCCCAACCCAACCCGATACTCGAACTCCAACCAACCCATTAACCCCTTATCGATCCAAAACCCGATATCTCACCCGATCTGACAACACTGTCATAACCCAAACCCGTATTACCCTGTTCCTACCCATTTAGAACCCGAGACCCACCAGACCCACCCACCTTACCTTGGACCTCTTGTCATCCCGGTGCCCCAACGTCGGCCTCAGATGGCTCCCGTCCACGGGCAAGCCAGACCGAGGCAGAATCAACAGGGAGTGGCGCGACCTGAGCGCCAACCACCCATCAGTGGAGTTCGTCAGCACCAGCATCCAGGCGAGCAGTACCGCACGGAGGGCGATGAAGCAGTATGGGACAACGACGCTTTCTGGAACGATTATCCTGCAGGAATGGTGGAGCCTCGACAGCAGAGAGCACCAGAGCACCCCTCCACTTACAAGGTGAAGTTGGATCTTCCGGAGTTTGCGGGGCGATTCGACGCGGAGTAGTTCTTCGACTGGTCTTATGTCGTGCAGTTCTTCGATTACCACATTGTCGCTGAACACCGTCGTGTCTCTCTAGCGTCTACTTGGTTGAGAGGCCTAGCACAGACATGGTGGGTAGAGCTGCAGCGGTCAAGAGAGTGGCAGGGACTAGAGCGCGTACAGTCGTGGGAAGAGATGCAGAGATTAATGCAGTCAAAATTCGTGCCTTCAGATCACGCCGAGAGGGCCTACAAAGAGTACCTGACCCTGCGTCAAGGCACCCAAACTGTGGCGGAATATACTGTTGAGTTCCATCGTCTTTCCCTACGTGTGCAGGTTGCGGAAACTGCCAGCCAACAGGTCACGAGGTACATTTTTGGTGTTCGTCCTGCTATTTCTGATGATTTTAGTTATATCACAGTTGAGACATTGGATCAGGCAAGCGGTTATGTCTTGAATGTCGAGGAAAAGCTGAAAAGGAGGCAGGAATATAAGACCTCCCGTAGTGAACCATCCAGTCGACCTAAGTCGAGTTTCCCAACCAGGAGAGCAAGCTCCCCTAGTGACTCAAAGCCTAGAGCAGACTTTATCAAACCTGACCAGTCATGACCAGCCTTCCATACCCAGTCCAAAGCCAAACCTAGTGAGTCGACCATTCGTTGTTTTAGGTGTCAGGAGTTAGGACATGTCGCGTCTAAGTGTCCCACTGTGAGCAAGAACACCCATCTTGTTGAAGGTATTGTGGAGTCAGCATCTGAGACTGAGAGTGAGTCATTGGTTGAGGACGAGGATGAGAGGGAAGTCATAGAGTTCGACGGTAACGTCGAAAATTTGTTGTCCATCCATCACGTGTTGACCGCACCCCGAGAATCGGCCCCATCGAAATGGTTGAGGAATAACATTTTTAGGACCCGGTGCAACTGTGAGGGTCACGCGTGTGATGTTATCATTGATACTGGGGCATGCGAGAACATGGTGTCCGAGAGCGTAGTGTCTACCTTGAAATTCAACACCGAGAAACTGTCCCAACCCTATAAGATGGCTTGGTTCAAGAAGGGGAACGAGGTTTCCATCACCCAACGGTGTTTAGTCCGATTTTTCATGGGAGAACACTACCACGATGAGGTGTGGTGTGATGTAGCCCCCTATGCACGTGTGCCACATCCTTTTGGGACGTCCCTGGCAGTTTGATCGCAAGACAACTCACGATGGCCGCAAGAACACATACTCTTTTATCTTTAATGGCCATAAGATAGTCCTTCTCCCTATCAAGGAGACCGGTTTTCCCACTGTGGATAAGCCTGAGCGAGTCCTTAGGCTCGCGGGCCTCTCTTACCGATCTTTCTTGAACCATTGTCAGGAAGATGGCTATTGTTATGCCCTCGTGGCTAAGCCGTCGATGAGTACGTCTTTGTCCGTTCCCGCGGACGTTGCCCCTCTTATTGAGGAGTTTCGCGACATTATGCCAGATGACCTGCCTAATGGGTTGCCTTCGATGAGGGTGGTCCAACACGCCATTGATCTTGTGCCAGGATCAAGTCTTCTTAACCTCCCTGCATATCGCATGAACCCCTCGGAGCATGCCGAGTTGCTGAGGCAGGTTCAGGAGTTACTGCAAAAGGGTTTTATTCATGAGAGTGTGAGCCCTTGTGCAGTACCCACCCTACTCACCCCTAAGAAAGATGGGTCCATGCGCATGTGCGTTGACAGTCGTGCGATCAATCGCATCACGGTCAAATATTGTTTTCACATCCCTCGTTTAGACAATATGTTTGATATGTTGTCCGGTGCCTCCATTTTCTCCAAAATAGATTTAAAAAGTGGGTATCACCAGATTCGTATCTCGGAGGGGGATGAGTGAAAGACGGCATTCAAGACACGTGATGGGTTGTATGAGTGGTTAGTCATGCCCTTTGGGTTATCTAATGCCCCAAGTACTTTCATGAATATGATCACCCAAGTGTTGCATCCGTGTATAGGAAAGTTTGTTGTTGTCTATTTTGATGATATTTTGATTTATAGTTCGCCTTTGTCAGATCATTTGAGCCACCTGCATCAGGTCTTAGAAATTTTGAGGAGAGAAAATTTGTATGTCAATGCAAAAAAGTGTGAGTTCATGACGCCAAGTGTCGTGTTCCTAAGTTTTATAGTGTCTTCTAATGGAGTTAAAGCAAATCCTGCGAAAGTCCGTGTGATCGTAGATTGGCTTACCCCAAAGACTATCGAAGAGGTCCGTAGTTTCCACGGGTTAGCCACTTTCTACCGTCGTTTTGTGCGAAATTTCAGTACCCTCATGGCCCCTATTACAGAATGCCCAAAAGGTAATAGTTTCCATTAGACATCTGCCGCAGGAAAAGCCTTTACGATCATCAAAGAGAGAATGACTAGTGCCCCTATCTTGGCTCTCCCTGATTTCAATGCAGTCTTTGAGGTCGAGTGTGATGCCTCTAAAGTGGGAATTGGCGCTGTCTTGAGTCAGAACCGCCGACCTTTGGCCTTCTTTAGCGAGAAGCTGACCCAAGCCAGGTGCCAGTATTCCACTTATGATGTTGAGTTTTATGTCGTCGTACAAGCCCTTCGTTATTGGAGGCATTATCTCATTTATAAGGAGTTTGTCTTGTACACGGATCATGAGGCATTGAAATACCTGAATAGTCAGAAGAAGCTTAGTGCTCGTCATGTCAAGTGGGTCAGCTTCTTGCAAGAGTAGACCTTCACGATTCGTCATCAGTCGAGTACTCTGAACAAGGTGGCTGACGCTCTTAGTAGAAAAAACAGTCTTCTGATGACTATGTCAGTGGGTTAGCTTCTTGCAAGAGTACACCTTCATGATTCGTCATCAGTCGGGTACTCTGAACAAGGTGGCTGACGCTCTTAGTAGAAAAAACAGTCTTCTGATGACTATGTCAGTGCAGGTCATTGGGTTCGAGGAGTGCAAGGAGTTATACCCGACGGATCCTAATTTCCAGCAAGTTTGGAAAGGGTGCCTCTCCTCAGATCGCACCATAGACCACAGTTTAAGTATTCATAATGGTTACCTCTTTCGTGGGAACAAGTTATGTGTGCCCGATTTCTCTCTTAGACTTCAGTTGATTTATGAATTACATGAGGGTTAGTTTGGCATTTTGGACATGATAAGACGTTCGCTCTGTTAGATGAACGATACTTTTGGCCCAAAATGCGCAAAGATGTTGTCAAGTTTGTTCAAGGTTGTCATGTGTGTCAAGTGTCTAAGGGACATCGTCAGAATAGTGGGTTGTATACCCCGTTACCCATCCCTGAGCGACCATGGGAACACGTGTCCATGGATTTTATCGTGGGTCTTCCCAGAACCCCACGTCGTTTTGATTCAATTTTGGTCGTTGTTGATCGATTCTCCAAAATGGCTATTTTTGTTCAGTGTAAGCGAACCACCGACGCTTCATTAGTAGCTTCCTATTACTTCAAGGACATTGCCCGCTTCCATGGTTTACCCCACACGATTACCTCCGATCGTGACACGCATTTTATGAGCCATTTTTGGAAATCCTTGTAGGCCTTATTGAAGACCAAGCTTCAGTTCAGTAGTGCGTACCACCCACAAACCGATGGCCAAACCGAAGTTGTGAACCGCACCTTAGGAAACTTGTTACGGAGTTTAGTAGGGGAAAATGTCAAAACATGGGACTTAGTCTTGCCTCAAGTCGAGTTTGCATATAACAAATCCACGGGCAAATCTCCTTTTCAAGTTGTTTATGGTCGGTCGCCCACTCATGTCGTAGATCTAGCTCCAGTGTTCAATCTCCCCGACCCAGCCTCCGACGCCTTTGATGTCGTTGAATACATGTGTGATATACATAGGCAAGTTTGAGCCAAATTCATTGAGAGTTACGAAGCGTACAAAGCTTTCGTTGACCAACGTCGTCGCGACATCCAGTTTCAAGTCGATCAGTTAGTTTGGGTTTACCTACGTCCAGAGCGTTTCCCAGTCAGTACATATAGTAAACTGAGCCATAAGAAATATGGCCCCTTCAAGGTCCTCCAGCGATTGGGTCTGAATGCCTACCTCCTTGAACTGCCCGAAGCTTGGAACATTTCTCTGATTTTTAATGTGTCTGATCTATATGCTTACTGTGGGGACAACAAGTCGTCAGAACCGACTTCTTACCAACCAGGGGAGAATGATGCAGAGCAGGCTGTACCAGAGCAGGTTGAACCACGTGACCCTGGCACGGCCAGGGAACCCGACCTATCACAAGGGATAGACGATCGGATCCAGCAGCAGGATCCGATCACAGGTGAGGGGACCCAATGCAGGGATGTAATACGCACCTATTCCAGGAGAGGGAAGACCCGGTTCCAAATTGAAACGGTCTCGGGTCCGGATCCGAACCCGAGACCCAGATCCGGTGATCATCTTTAAAAACCCTATCTAGGGTTGCGTGAGGGACCTTTTTTTCTGAAGAATAACCGCAGTTTCTTTTTAGAGCAATCCTTTTCTTTTTCCAGTCATTTTCTTTGTTTCCCTGTTACTTTCAGTATTTGTATTTACCTTTCATTTTATTAAGTACTTTGTTCATTGTTATTGAGATTGAAATAAAAGGAATCCAGCCTCGCCGTCGTGGTTGGGCATTGTTACTCCAGCCTGTTCAGTGCACAATCGTGTGGGTATTACCTTTCACAGCCACCATATGCAAACGTGAGGGTTGAAGACTGCATCACGTGGTTGTGTCTTCCCTACCTTCGGCAAAACGTGTGAAGGTTGCATCAAGAATACACGTACTAACATTGTTATACTTCTGGTGTATGTAAATGTTATGATAATCACGAGAAATGATAAAAAGAGAGTTTACAAAATCAAAACTATTTAAAAAAAATTATATGTCTGGTCTAGGTTTTTTGAGATATTTTCTAAGTATTGAAGTGACCTACTCAAACAGATGGTATATTTTATCACAAATGAAGTTTATTGCTGATATTTATCCTAAGTCAAGTATTTCAGATGACAAGGTAGAGATTCCTGAAGTTGTCAATGCAAAACTAAAGCTACAAGATGAAACATTGCTTGAAGATCCTACACCTGGATCTCTTGCCTACTTGTTTATCATCGGACCAAATATAGCTCATGTTCTTCATGCAACAAGTTAAAGCAATCACACTTTCTATGATTGAACAAAGCACAATGAGATGGACTGCCATTATGTATGGGATAAATACCGGAGAGGGACTATCAAGTTGTCCTATGTTACTTAGTTTGAGTATCAACTTGCAGATTTCTTCACTAAATCTCTTCCTACACCTCGATTCATTTTTCTCCTTAACAAACTTTCGTTGATCACACCGTAAGTTTGAGGGAGGGTGTTAAAATATAGTTTTATATATATATAAATGTATACATTAATGTAATAGGAAATGCCCATAAGGGGCATTTTAGTCTTTTTCTTGTTGTAATAGGATCAATCTAGTAGGGGTTTTGTATTTTTTGTTTTTTTTTTTTGTTTTTTATTTTTTGTATATTTTTAAATTCATATGATTGTTGTCGTTGGAAGCAGGCTGCTCCCAACGGTCATATTTATGATTATTGGGGGCGAGTCCAACGACTAGTTGGACTGCCCCCTTTCTCTCTCTTTTGTGTTTATATATAAGGGACTTCTCCTTTGTAATGTTCATATTTTTCTAAAGCATTGTTAAGTAAATAAACATATATTTTTTACATTGTTCTCTTGATTGGCCCTTTGTAGCCTTTCTATGCACTTTTGTGTTTTTGTAATGGTTTTGCCTTTTGCATTGTCCCTTGGTGGACTTGTATTTGTGCTTAAGCACATTGTATTTTGCATTTTCGCTTGTTTCATTATAAGCATACCTCTCTCCACTGACCGATATAGGACTAAAGGTTTGCATGAAAATTTTCCATTTCTTTGACATAAGAGGGAAAGAATATTATTAGTAAGGCAATTATGAGAGAGAGAGAGCATTAAATGATGTGTTGGTCCATTTATGAGAGAGAGAGCATTAAATGGTGTATATACATAAAAGGAAACTTGTTCATACATCATCCATGCATAATTACTTTTTGGGATGAATAGTCCCCACATCGAAGAATCAAAGAAAGTAAATGACTCTCCATGGTTTATAAAAGGAAGAGCCTCTCACTTTTCAATGTATGAAATTTTATTTGTTTGTTTACTTTTTTTAAAAAGTCAGGCACAAGGACTCGAGTCGAGCCGGCACCTATGCACGAGCCCAACCTGATATGATATCAGGTCAGGCCCGGCTCAACATTTTTCAAGCTGGGTCCTCAAAATGAGGCCTGAGACCCAACCCAAGTCGGTCTGAGTACCTGAGAGCCCGTCGCGCACCCATCGCATTTGCCACCCCTGCCCAAAAGCATTGCCGGATGCATCACAAGCACCCTTAGTCATGCTGGCCAAGTTTAGAAAACTTGACATTGACAGGAGCTCTGGATTATATACCATCCGCGTAATGACTCTTGGCATTATATTCAATTTTTAATACATGTGATATTGGAAAACGATCCAGGAATTCTCTTTACAATACTAACTGTACAACAATCAAGGAGTGCATCTGTCATGCATAGGTTCAAGATATGTGGCTTCTCAAAGTTGCATGAGTGATAAACTAACAAATAAAATCATGAAAACAGACAGCAGAAGAGTAACAAATAATATACAGCTGTATGGCAAGAAAAATAAGAAGATATTTGTTCTACCAGAAAATTTTAGCTTTTTATGTTGAATCAATCAGTTCATATTGGTATAAGTTTATATCATAGACTTGGACATTTAACATTCTAAAAACTTTGTAACTCTCCTTTCAAATTGTTTCCTCGAATGCTAGCTAGTCATTTCCAGCCTCACTTTATATGCAACTAAAATTTACTCGATTCCTGCTGATGTTTCCAACAACATTTTTGTCTTTCTGCTCCCTCACTGAGCTCACTCACAATACCGACTTATCCAAGTAGTCAAGTTCCCCATATGAAAGATATGAAAAATCAGCAATTCATACTAAAACCAAGCCAAGACAGCAGAAAGGTAAGCTATTGCAATTAAATACAGCATATCTGCGGTGCTAATAGTTTCAATCTTAACAGTGAACTAGTCAAAGTGCTACCTCAACTGACTTTAGAAAGTTGTGGATATTAAGCTCGAGGCTACATTTTGGATGTAGATGCTGAAATCCAGAAAAAACATGAAGAGAAGAAATGGAGAAGATAAGATTATCGGGTGAGAGAGAGAGTCATCAACTATACAATTTGATTCTTCATTTTATTGAGGCATGTATTTACATAATCTTCCAGCAGGACAAAATTGCCCTTGTAATATAGTTTAATGGTACAGCAACAAAAATACCCTGCCAGAGTAGGCAATTCCAAACTAACCTACCATTCTCCTATTAACAGAGAATTGATAGAATGCCACTTTCTAAATCTCTCAATCAGAATTACAAGTTTTACAGAGGACAAGTACATCCCCAGGAAAAGGAAGAGATGGATGACAAAAACGAAAATCTGTGTACACATGGTAACAAATAATGCAGACATGCAGTATTTGTCCAATACAAGTCCACGAAAACAGATCCAACTAGATGAGATACAATACAACGGAAACAAAAAAGGCAGATACTTAATTGCAGGAAATTGCATCTCACCATAATAGCAGCTTGGCGCTCTCGTGCTTTTGTCTTTCTCTTCTCCGCATCAGAAGCCAAGGCATGATGATCTCCATCAAATTTTTGCAACTTTTCTGACAAATTTAGTATCATATCAGGGACTAGCCTTTCCAGTTCAGCCCGGCATCCAGCATCAAGTTCAGCAAACTTCATCAATAAGCTCTCAATCAATGTAGCAATATTACCAAAACCTGACTCAAATATCCCAAGCTCATAAACTTCATAATCTTTCTTACACTTCCTCATTAACTGCACCAAAAGTGAAAGCAAACTCTGATGTTCTGATGCCACATATGGATCGATCCGATCTACAGCAACAACTTCTGTCGCATAAGCTAGAAGAGGCAGTACCACTCCCTCATTGATTGACAGACAAGAGTCACTTGTATGTGTTATATGGTTGTGTTTACTGCCATTTTTTTTAGTTTGAACCACACAGATATCTAAACCCAAAGAGAGCAGGTGCAGTGCTCTAAGAAGAACCCCATCAGGAGCTCGTGAAGATGATGATTGTTCTGCAGCAACAGCATAATAAACTACAGCACGTACAATCTCAAGCACTATCCGAGAAACAGCAATTCTAAAAATTCCATCTAGTGGATGAAAAATCTTTGTCCAGCGAGGTAGTTGAGCAGTCATAGCAGATACATTGCAAAATCGCAAGTATCCTTCTTCAGCTAATTGCAGATCTCTTGAATTCCAACGAGGATGGTACAAATCCAATTCTTTCCAACATGTTTTCCGTAATGAATATCTTCCCTGAAATGTGGAAAAATGTATAGCTATAGTACGCCCAACTCATATGGAATTATGTGAGAGAGAGAGAAGTGGATGTTGTGAAACGAACCTGCTTCATGCCGGATGGGTGGGAATAAACTGCAATCATGTCAATGGTGTTCTGAAGTTGATCACTCTTAGAAAGACCTCGAGGAAGTGATTTAACAAGCTGACTGTGAGTTGCATCTCCAATAGCTAGCCTGTAAATCAATTCTCTCTTCAACTTATCTGCAGTACTTAGTCCACAAAGCTGGCGTTCTTTCACAATTTGTATTATAAGAGTAAGCATGTCCTGCATCAATGCCGATTCATATCTGCAAAAAAGAATGTATCACTATAAAAATTTTGAAATCAGATAACAATAGTCTGAGAGCTACTGATTCAGCGGACATCTTAATAGAACATAGAACTGATGACAGAAGTGGTATAAGACTGCAAAGCGCAGATATTGAAATGGAAGTCGTTCAAAAGCACCAACTGACAGATTCAAATTTTAAGACTATTCCAGAAGCAAGAAGGGAAGGGACAATGCACAGGAATCACTTGGGAAGCGAAATAGGGTTTGTGAAGTAATTGGGGAGTGTGGAATCAAAAAGAAAACTTTATGATAACAGAAGCACTAATCCATAAGTCACATTAAGAAATCCCTTGACCACTAAAAAAACCTTGAAAATATATGTGCAACATTTTAAAAAAAAACTACATATCCAACATTTGAGACAAGGAAGACGGCTATAAAACTCATCAAAAAATAATTTAAAAAATGAATATCCTGTTTCTGAATCACACTACTGTCACATTGATCGAAAGATTAAAGATGCTACATCCGCCCTCTAACCTATGTCACAGGGGTGCAGAGATATGACCCCTTTTATGAAGTTTCTACTATAACTAGTACATAAAGGGCGGCTCCAAACGGAGTATCCATGTGGCATAGCCTCCAACTCCTCAGTATGTATGGTGTGTGGTTTCTAGTTAAGAAAGAAAGAGATTCCAAATTTTAAGAAGCTTTTTTTATGAAAATTACCAATGAGAATGACATGGCAATGTTTTGACTTTTTCCATACAGTAGAAGGCAACTTATTCCATTTCAGGCAAACAGAAGTGAATCATATCACCGATATCACTATGTTAAGCATACAAGCATATACTTTAAAATAAGCATATCACCTATGTTGAGGAGATTAAGGAGAGATGGAAAGATTATTTTGATAAGCTATTTAATGGAAGTCATGCTCAGGATCTTGGAGACTTGTCCATTCCTTTTCATGAGATGAATCGTGACTTCATGCACAAGATTCAAAAGAGAGAAATTGCAGAGGCTTTGAAGAAAATGAAATCAAGAAGGGCAGTTGGCCCAGATGGTATACCTATCGAGGCTTGGAAATGCTTGGGAGAGAAAGGTTTAGAATGGTTGACAAATCATTTTAACAAGATTTGGCGGACAAATAAGATGCCTAATGAGTGGAGGAAGAGTACTTTGGTGCCTCTATATAAGAATAAGGGTGATATACAAGATTGCACAAACTATCATGGTATAAAACTCATGAGTCATACTATGAAACTTTGGGAGAGGGTGATTGAGTCTAGGTTGAGGAAGGTTGTCATGATATCGGAGAATCAGTTTGGTTTTATGCCTGGAAGATCAACTATGGAAGCTATACATCTTCTTAGACAACTTATTGAGAGAAATAGAGAGAGGAACAAAGATTTGCATATGGTTTTTATTGATTTGGAGAAGGCATACGATAGAGTACCTAGGGACGTTCTCTGGTGGACAATGACGAAGAAAGGTGTTTTTCTAAAGTACATTAGTATAAGGATATGTATGAAGGAGTAGTAACCAATGTCCGCACTTGTTGAGGGGTGACAACCAATTTTCCTATAACGGTTGGGTTACATCAAGGATATGCTTTAAGCCCTTTCCTATTTGTTATAGTGATGGATGAGCTTACGAGATCAATTCAAGAAAATGTGTCGTGGTGTATGTTGTTTGTTGATGATATTGTTTTGATTGATGAGTCTAAAGTTGGGGTTAATGCTAAGTTAGAATTATGGAGACAAACATTGGAAGCAAGAGGTTTTAAGTTGAGTAAGAGTAAGACAAAATATATGGAATGTCGGTTTAGTAAGCAACGAAGTAGTGATGGGAGTGTAGTGAAGCTTGGTGAGCAAGAAATACTGGTGGATGATTGTTTCAAATATTTGGGATCTATCATTCAAAAGTATGGAGAAATTGATGGAGATGTAAATCATAGGATAAAGGTTGGGTGGATGAAATGGAAAAGTGCAACTGGAGTGTTGTGCGATCGTAGAATGTCATTGCGGTTGAAGAGAAAGTTTTATAGGACGACTATTAGGCCCGCTTTACTATATGGTACGGAATGCTGGGCTGCCAAGAGACATCATATTCAAAAAATGAGTGTAGTTGAGATGCGTATGCTTAGATGATGTGTGGAAATACAATAAAAGATAAGATTCAGAATGAGGAGATACGTAAGAAAGTAGGCGTTGCACCCATTGAAAATAAGATGAGAGAGAATCGTTTACGGTGGTTTGGACATATTCGGCGAAGGCCTAATGATGCTCCAGTTAGAAGGATGGAGAAATGGGAAAATGTATTAGTTAAAAGAGGTTGGGATAGGCCTAGGAAGACATGGATCGAGATGATAGGAAAGGATATGAATGTTTTGAACCTCACCGAGGGCATGGCATTGGATAGAAATGATTGGAGGAGAAGGATTCATGTGGAAGACCCAGAATGATTTTCTTTTTTGGTTCATATCGCCGACCCCAATTGTTTTGGGATGAAGGCGTAGTTGTTGTTGTTGTATTGAATCAAGAATCACCGTCATCAGAGTTATTCTTGATTTTTGGAGATTTTTCAAAGATTTTCCGAAAATAGACTTCTATGGTAGCCAGATTTGAGAAATCTGATCATTCTTGTTCTATCGGTGGCTTTTGGGTTGTTTTGAGTCAGAAGCCTGATGGTATTATTTTATGTGAGAGATTTTCTGTTTGGCCAAGTTTTGAGGAGTTTTAGTACATATCAAAAGGTAGTAACAGTGTTTTTGATGTTTGAATATAGTTTGGGACATGAGAATCCTTTGATGATACCGTGTTTTGTGTTGAGGTTTGTTCTCTCTTAGTCGACTCTTGTTGGCTGTTGATGTTTCTTGGTATCGACAGAACATGTGTATGTTGGTGTGTATAGCTGTATTTGCATCTTGTTTGGTGTATTCTCGGTGGTTTTTGCTGCAGTTTACTTGTGCAAGTTCTTTCGATTGTAGTTTTGGGGTTTGGTGTGAAATAGAGAAAAAACAAACTATTCGGATTATCCATGTCAATTTGGATGGCACGAACTTGAAAAAGTCTATTTGTCTATGATTCTTTACTTGTATTTGTTATTTTGTATTTTGGATCTGGATAATATATCAGACCCGACCCATATTGTAAACAAAACATATATATGCATGTTTTAGGTCACAAATTCATTATTGGAAATCGTGACAGCCGCAGCTCCTTCTTTCTCTTTCATCTCTCTTTCACGTGTGACAAATCCTAGTGAAATCTAACATGGTATCAGAGCAGAGATCCATCTAGGGCTTCGAAGCTGCTTCCCGAAGGTCTAACCTGAGAGATCGACCTGCGTCCAATCAAGAGGTTTTCTTCTTCCACACCTTTCTTTCAGCTTCTTCTTCTTTCTTTCATTTACTCCTCTACTATTCTTCGTGCCTGAATATTCAAATTTGACGTGAATCTGCGTTAGAGCTGAAAGACTTCGGTTCTTCTTTCTATTCTTGTCTCACGGTTTGTATTGAATACTCAGATCTGATGGTGTGCATGCGTCAGATCAAAAATATTTAATCCTTGCGTCAGATCCCAAATTTTCTTGATCGTGCATATTCTTCGTCTCGCACTTCCTCATTCTGTCATATCTGAAATACTCAAATCGGATCGTGAATATTCTTGGTCTTGCAATTCTTATTTCTGCCAAACCTTGTCTAAAACAATCGGATCTGATCATCCATCAGTATCAGATCTGGAATACCATATTTCTTGATTGCTGAATCACGCAAATCGTTGTGTCTACAAATCGCTCCTACAAATCGTTGTGCCTACAAATCGTTGTGCATGAAATACACCTGTTGTCAAATTCCATATTCACGAAACCCTTTGTTCTTAAACCAACATAGTTCTCATCTGCGATTTATTAAAGTCTGTTCAGCATGAGCTATTCTGCTCCCTTTCCTGCATTTATCACAGCAAAAAAAAAGAGGCAAGGAGGGACGACCAGCAAGTTTCTCAAGCAGTGGACTGTGCATCTCGTGAACACCTTGTTAACTTTAAGCAATGGACTCCTCCCATTCTTCCCAATCTGGTCTCTCTTTGAGTTTTCTCAATCAGCTTGTTTCTGAAAAATTGACCACCTCAAACTTCTTGATTTGGAAAAGACATCATTCCTTTTATAAGGAGTCAAGATCTCTTAGGTCATCTGGATGGAACCGCTTCAGCTCCACTGGAATTTGTTGCGCGATAAGAGAAGGATGATAAAGGGGCAATCTCAATTGTGTATGTCAAAAATGCAGAATATCTCAACTGGGAAAAGAAAGATCAGTTTGTGGTCGCGTACATTACCTCCACACTCTCTCAAGAGATACTTATTGCAATTCCTGACAATTGCACAGCCATGCAACTTTGGGAGAGACTAGTTCAGACATATTCACAAGTTTATCAAACATATAACATGATTGTTACCTCATTACTGCGTTTGCCTGCTCTTCCGACCTTTGATGAGCTTCGGGCTAAATTAATCCAGTACGAAATGACTTTGAAAGGTTTTTCTGAGGATAATCACACTCATACGAATACCCAAGAGGTCTTTGCCACAGGAATGACTTAGGGTCGAGGACGAGGAGGACAAGGGCAAAATAGACACGGGGGATGTGGATTACTTCCCACTCCCACCGTTACTCAGGGATCAAAACCCATTCCCACATGCTTCTTTTGCAACAAAAGGGGGCATATCAAGGCGAATTGTTGGCATAATCCTGAAAATAAAGGAAAGACTCATTAGGCAACATCCAAAAGGAAGTCCAGCAGCACCAAAGACGGTGGAGAGATTAAAGAATTGTTAATATCTGCCTTGTCGGGATTGAATCTAAAGCAGAATGAACAAGGAACTTGGTTTGTTGACTCTGGGGCAGCAACTCACGTGGCCGGTGATGCAGGTAAACTTTTCAAACCTATTTCTTATTTTGAAAAAAATAAGATTGTCACTGGAGATGGATCTTATCACCCTGTTACTCACATTGGAAAGTCTATCAACCCCATGCCACATTCTACTCTTGAACTCTCCAATGTCCTTCCTATGCTCCCAATATCAAGAAAAATATTGTCTCTGTTTTTAAACTTGTTGATGATAATCATGCTTCGGTCAAATTTACTCCCTTCTTTTTGCAAGTCAAGGACCTTCGCACGAGGGAAACATTCGTTGGAGGAAAGAGACAAGGCAATATGTATGTCTTTCAAGAAGATCCATGTCATTTGGCCTGTCCTGCTCATGCGGATTTGAAGTCTCCATTAGAGTTATGTCTTTCTGAAAATGTTCTTAGTATTTCTGAATGTAATAAGACTTCTCTATGGCACAGTCGTTTAGGGCATTGTGAGAGTCATTTTATTGAAAAACTTGTTTCTAATATTCTCATTCCAAAAGAAAGTCTTAATGTGGAAGAGCGAAGTCAAAAGTATTCCAGTTGTCTTTTATGCAAGAGTCATGTATTACATTTTCGTTCCATTAATAAGAGAGGTTCAAAGCCTTTTGAGATAATACGTTCTGATGTATGGGGGCCTACTCCAGTCATCTCTGGATCTGGAAGCAAGTACTATATAATTTTTGTTGACAGTTACTCTCGATACACCTGGATATACTTCATGAAAAATAAGTATGAAGCTTTCCTTTTGTTTCAGAACTTCCTGTCCTTAGTAAAAAATCAATTCTCCGAGTCCATTCAATTTTTCCAATGTGATGGAGGAGGGGAGTTCACATCCAGTGACTTCATTTCCTTTCTTCAAAATAATGGGATTAGAAGAAGAGTGTCTTGCCCACACACGCCACAATAAAATGGGATTATTGAGTGCAAACATAGGCATATTGTTGAAAGTGCGATGAGTATGTTTCATGACAGTCATCTTCCCATTAATCTTTGGACAGAAGCCTTTCATTCTACTGTACATGTGATAAATAGATTGCCCATGGTTGTCCTAGAAAACAAGTCTCCTTATCATTGCGTTTTTGGAATTCATCTTGATTATCATGACTTACGTGTTTTTGATGTGTTTGTTATTTGCATATTGATCGGTCCTTGAGAAACAAGTTTCAGGATAAGGCTCAAAAGTGTAGATTTGTGGGATATGCGGATGACTACAAAGGATACAGATGTTATGATCCCATTAGCCAACGCATCAAAATCTCGAGAAATGTTGTTTTTGACGAGCTGAACTTCGATCATAAAATTGGCACAGGTGACATGTCCTCTTCCTCAGTTGAAGTTTATTACTCTTGGCTGAATTCAGATTTCTTTGATAGTTCGAATGAAGAATGCCATTCAGACTATGTGCAACACGAAGAAGAGAGTCCCAAGATCATTGGTACATCAGAATCGCAGAACTGTGAAGTAGCACCACCATTAGAATCGGGAAGGTATAAGGGCATTTCCTACACTAGACAGAGGATGGCTGCTTTAGGACTCCTAAATCGGGCTCAAGAGGCTGCACCTACCTCCTCACACACCCTTGACGTCAGGAGATCCACTCGCATGCGGCATCCTATTGATAGATGGGTCAGCTGCAACAATTTCTCCATGGATTTCCAACTCTTTTTTACTGCTCTCAACAAGAAAGATGAACCTATTATGTACTACTAGGCAGCCACTTCTAAGAAATGGGTAGAAGCTATGAACGATGAGATGCAAGCCTTGCATGAATGTGGAACCTGGGAAATTGTTCCCAGACCGTCTGACAGAAATGTGGTAGGATGCAAATGGGTCTACAAAATAAAATATAAATCAGATGAGACCATTGAACGATACAAGGCAAGACTCATGGCAAAGGGTTTCACACAAGAAGCAATACAAGACTATGATGAGACTTTTAGTCCAGTGGTGAGAATGGGAATGATTTGAATCATTATTTTCTTAGTTGTTGAACATGGATGGACACTGAGTTAGCTTGATGTTAAGAATGCATTTTTGTATGGAGATTTGAAGGAGGAAGTTTACATGAAACAACCACCTGGATACCATGAGGAAGATTGTAAGACAAATGTATGCAGACTAAAAAGGGCTATCTATGGCCTAAAGCAAGCATTTCGCTCTTGGTTTGATAGCTTCTCTCTTGAGATTCAGAAGCATGGCTTTGCTCACTCCCTACTAGATCACTTATTGTTCATCTTTAGAGGGCAAAATGTGATCACCTTATTGCTAATTTATGCTGATAATATTGTCATCACAGGAAACTCTGAGGATCATATCAAAGAAGTAAAGAAACTACTGAGTCAGAGATTCAAAATGAAAGACATTGGTGCCCTGCTTTATTTTCTTGAAGTTGAAGTTGATAGCCAAGCTGATGGGTTGACTCTCACCCAACACAAGTATACGATGGACGTTTTAACCAAAGCAGGTACGAAGGATTGTAAACCTCTAGGGACTCCAAGTATTCTTCACCAAAAACTGAGTGCTTATGATGGAGACTTGTGTGAGGATCCCACCAGGTACCGCAGTCTAATAGGGATGTTACATTATCTCACATTCACTCGACCTGATATTGTCTATTCAGTCAATTAGGTGTCCCAGTTCATGCATGAATCGCGTACTGGGCATATGGAGGTTGTTAAAAGCAAGGTTTTAAAACTCGTCGAGTCAATTCAGTGACTCGGCTCGACTTGGACCTCCAGCAAGTCAACTCGATAAGGTAAACTCGGTTTAAGAAGACTCGGCTGCAACTCGGCATTGACTCGGCCTAACTCGGCATTGATTCGGGCGAGTTCTGGGCTTGATGAATGATGCCCAAAAGCATAATCTTGATGTTTTTGTTCAAGTGAAGGCAGGGTCTTCATCAATGAAACAACATTGAAGAAGTTAATCTTATTGATGATGAAGGTGGTGATGGAGTTGAAGATGAAGATACAAAGGAAAATGCAACCACTAGTACTCTAATTCAGCCATTAATTTCTACTTCCAACTCAAGAATTGATTTAAATGAAGTTTCAAATAATAGCACTTTGCCTCTATTTGAGATTTGACTCTTGACTTAGAGATATGATATTTTGCAAAACTGGATGAATTGTGGATGTTTGAAATTTGATTTTTTAGGTATCAATTTGGTGATAGACTTTGTCATTGTGTTATGATTATTAACTTTATACTTATGAACTTTGTAATTGTATTATATGGCCATGGGCCTTATGCTTTATAGTTTATATTTCTTGTACAGTTGTACTAGATTCTGGTGAATGGTTTACAACTTTACTCAACATCTTTAGTTTATCATGTGATGATTTCTAAATTTTTAATATATTAAGAGTTGGTACATAAAAAATTAGAATTGTTGTCACTCATTAAATTTGCAGATTACATATGATACAATACGAGTACAAATTGAAGTGAAAACTGAAAAGCGAAAGTTGATTGCTGAAATGCATTGCAGATTGCTCAAGTATGGTTATCTTTACTTTAATTTTTACTCTTACTCTTGTAAGTTTTTAACTTAACTTTACTTGTAGAGGGGTGACAACCAATTTTCCTATAACGGTTGAGTTACATCAAGGATATGCTTTAAGCCCTTTCATATTTGCTATAGTGATGGATGAGCTTACAAGATCAATTCAAGAAAATGTGTTGTGGTGTATGTTGTTTGCTGATGATATTGTTTTGATTGATGAGTCTAGAGTTGGGGTTAATGCTAAGTTAGAATTATGGAGACAAACATTGGAAGCAAGAGGTTTTAAGTTGAGTAAGAGTAAGACAAAATATATGGAATGTCGGTTTAGTAAGCAACGTAGTGATGGGAGTGTAGTGAAGCTTGGTGAGCAAGAAATACCGGTGGATGATTGTTTCAAATATTTGGGATCTATCATTCAAAAGTATGGAGAAATTGATGGAGATGTAAATCATATGATAAAGGTTAGGTGGATGAAATAGAAAAGTGCAACTGGAGTGTTGTGTGATCGTAGAATGCCATTGCGGTTAAAGGGAAAGTTTTATAGGACGACTATTAGGCTCGCTTTGCTATATGGTACGAAATGTTGGACTGCCAAGAGACATCATATTCAAAAAATGAGTGTAGCTGAGATGCGTATGCTTAGATGGATGTGTGGAAATACAATAAAAGATAAGATTCGGAACGAGGAGATACGTAAGAAGGTAGGCGTTCCACCCATTGAAAATAAGATGAGAGAGAATCGTTTACGATGGTTTGGACATATTCGGCGAAGGCCTAATGATGCTCCAGTTAGAAGGATGGAGAAATGGGAAAATATATTAGTTAAAAGAGGTCGGGGTAGGCCTAGGAAGACCTGGATGGAGATGATAGGAAAGGATATGAATGCTTTGAACCTCACCGAGGACATGGCATTGGATAGAAATGATTGGAGGAGAAGGATTCATGTGGAAGACCCAGAATGATTTTCTTTTTTGGTTCATATCGTCGACCCCAATTGTTTTGGGATGAATGCGTAGTTGTTGTTGTTACTTTAGGGTTTGTTTCTATTGAAATATTGAATTATTGTTTTGCTTGGTTGTTCGATTACTTGTTATTAGATGATTAATTATAAGTTAGATATAGTTTTACTTGATGTTATTTTACTTATTAATCAATTAAACTAGTAATTAAGTCATTCTACAAACCTTTATATGTTTAAATGACAATTTATACATTTTTTTTCTTTTAAAATCAAAAGTTAACAAAACCCGGTCTGAGTCACCAAGTTGACTCGCCGAGTCACGAGTCAATAAAGAACGAGTCGAGTCCCGAGTCACTGGGTTTTAAAACCTTAGTTAAAAGGACACTCAGATATCTAAAAGGAACAGTTGTGGATGGATTGATATATTCTCCAAAACCATCTGGCAAGAACATGATCGAGATTACTGTATATTGTGATGCAGACTGGGCAGGGGATCCAGATGAATGAAGGTCTACATCAGGATATTGCATCTTCATTGAAGAAATTTAGGATCCTGGAGAAGTAGAAAACAAAAGGCCATTGCTAGATCAAGTATTGAGGCTGAGTACAGATCTATGGTTGCCACTACTGCTGAAGTCACATGGGCCAGACATTTGCTAACTGATGTGAGAGAAGTGATATCTCGGTCTGTCTTGCTGTGCGACAATCAAAGTGCTCTCAACATGTCATTCAATCATGCTCATCACAATCGTGCCAAGTATTAAGTATCGTGTAGTGCTGGACCCAGTTTGGGTCTGACCCAGACCCAAACTGGGATTGCGCAATGCATTACGTGGTTACTGTGGCACGAATGTAAATATTGTAAGTTGTTATAATAATTTTGTACTTTGTAAACTTATACCTAATGTTAAATACAATATACCAGGGCCACGATAATCAGTTGCGGTCTCGTGAACCTGTGCAGCCCCATCAGCATCGAGTTTTCCCTCTTCTTCTACCTTTCTTCTTCTCTTATTTTTTCTCTATTGAAGATCAGGTTTGATGCAAACGTGACTTCTAACATGGTATCAGAGCAAGGTTGGATCTAAGGCTCGGTATTGCTCCCAAAGGTACGACACTTCGAATCTAGGGCTCGGTATTATTCCCAAAGGTACAACCATAGAGAAAATTTGCTTTGGTCAGGAAAATATTCTTCTCTCACTCTGTTTTCGATATTTTCTCTCTTCCGCAACCTACACCATCGTGTTCTCTTCCAAAAGCACGATTTCTTTTCTTGTGTCTATCCTCTCTTAAATATGTTCTCGTGTTTTCATCTGAAACACGTGTTTCCCATTTAAAGCTCATTTGAAACCCTATCCGTGACAAACTCGAAAATTTTGTTTTCTAGTTTGAAACCCTAATCGTAACTCATCTCTTCCTCGTGATTCTCCTTTTAGAATCAAAACTCGTGATTCTCCCTTAGAATCTGTTACTGTCACCTTATTTCAAAAATTATAGCTGATTCATCTCAAATCACGATTCATCGTGATCTTGGTTCATGCTAATCAAACACGGCACGGTCAAGTGGCTTGATTCATTAACATCGGATTAATATTCTACACATTTACGTGATCTGATATCTGTCAAAAAAAAAGGAAGACAGCAGGTCCGAATTCAGTTATAATCAGTTCTCTTCTGGGCTGAACTTAGACAATCACGTTATCCTGCAGTTTGATTAATCTTTTTATTAACCTTCTCTTAGAGTGTTTTCTACCTTATATTCACGTGTCCCATAATCATGGATTCTTCTTCAACCCAGTCCGGTTTGTCATCAAACTTTCTTAGTCAACTCGTTTCTGAAAAATTAAATAATTCTAATTTCCTGGCTTGGAAAAGACAGATAGTTCCCTTTATCAGGAGCCAAGATCTCTTTGGTCACCTGGATGGATCAATACCTGCCCCACCAGAGTTTATCGTAAAGGAAGAAACAGACACACAAGAGGCTACATCTACCAAGTTTGTTCGCAACTCAGATTATGTCTCTTTGATGAGAAAGGATCAGGCATTAATTGCCTACATCGCATCTACTTTGTCTCAGGAGGTACTAGTTGTTATTTCTGACGACTGCACAACGATGAAATTGTGGAACAGGTTGACACAGACATACTCTCAGATATCTGAAGCAAGAGTTTTATTTCTCAAGCGTGAATTCCAGCTTCTTAAGAAAGGTGGTCTATCTATCATGGATTACTTGAATAAGATGAAAACTATTACAGATCAACTAGCCATTATTGGATGTGAAGTGTCGGACAAGGACAAAGTGCAACAAACATTGAATCGTTTAGGCCCAGATTATCATCTATTGGTGACATCACTGTTGTGCTTGCATGTGCTTCCCACATTTGAAGACCTTCGGGCAAAACTTCTACAATACAAAAATGTCATTGAAAGGCATCGTTGAAGATTTTGGTGCTCAATCTGACTCCCAAGATGTCTTAGTCACTGGGTTCTCTTTTGGTCGTGGTCGTGGAGGAAATGGCTTCAGAGGAGGAAGAGGTCGTAGTAGATTTGCAGGTCCAGGTTTGCTTCCCACACCTAATATACCATTCAACTCTAATGCGAAGAATCAAACTCAAAGAATTGTCCTGACATGTTACCTGTGCAATAAAAAGGGACATATTAAGGCACATTGCTGGTTTAATCCTCAAAATAAAGGCAAATTGCAAAACACTGAGAGCAAGAAGGAAGATAATGTTACCAAGTCTGATGGGGAGGTGAAACAACTTTTGATGGCAGCATTGTCTGGGTTACATTTGAAATAGAATGATCAAGGATTATGGTATGTTGATTCAGGAGCAGCGACCCATGTTACAGGCGATGGTGGTAAGCTTTCGAACTCGGCTCCTTACTTTGGTAAAAATAGTATTGTTACTGGAGATGGATCTCACCATCACATTTCTCACATTGGTAATGCAATCATTCCTCTGTCAAAATCGTCTCTCAATTTATCAAATGTTGTTCATGCTCCTAACATAAAAAAGAGCATTGTCTCTATGTCTAAACTTGTTGATGATACACATTCTTATGTTAAATTCACTCTCTCTTCTGTGTATGTCAAGGATCTTCAAACGAGGGAGACATTCGTTGAAGGGGAGCGAAAAGGAAATATGTACATCTTCAAGGAAGATCCATTTGCGCATACCAGTTCCGTCTTGAAGCCCTTATTGAAGTCTAAGTCTTTTCAGTTTGAGTCATCTAAGTCAGGTCCTGAGTCTATTTTTAGTCTTTCCAAATGTAATAAGCCAAGTCTTTGACATGATCGACTTGGTCATTGCAGTTATTCTTTTCTTGAAAAACTTGTATCAAGTAAATTAATTCCTAAATCAAGTTTAACTCTTGAGAACAATAATAAAAAGTGTCCCAGTTGTCAGATGCGTAAGAGTCATGTACTTCCTTTTGATTTTATAAATAAAAGAGATTCAAGATCCTTTGAAATTGTTTACTCAGATGTTTGGGGTCTTGCGCCCGTATGCTCTTCTTCTGGCAGCAGATATTATCTCATCTTTATTGACAGCTACTCTCGTTATACTTGGATATTCTTTATAAAGCATAGGTCTTAAACTTTTCCCATATTTCGCAACTTTCATGCCTTTGTTCGAAACCATTTCTCTACCAATATTCTGCATTTTCAGTGTGATGGAGGTGGTGAGTATACATCAAACGATTTTACTGATTTTCTCCAAAGTAATGGAATAAAGCGTAGAGTGTCTTGTCTTTGTTGAGAGAAAGCATAGACATATTGTTGAAACGGCCATAAGCATGATGCACGACAGTAATCCTTCCATTAGTATGTGGACAGAAGCATTTCATTCAGTTGTCTATGTTATAAATTGTCTGCCTATGCCAGTTTTGCAAAATAGTTCACCATTCTCTTCTCTTTTCGGCATTCAACCCGATTATAATGCTCTGTGTGTGTCTGGATGCATTTGTTATGTTCATATTGATGATTCTCTCAGGAATAAATTCCAACCAGAGGCTTCCAAGTGTAGATTTGTGGGATATGTTGACGATTATAAAGGTTATCGGTGTTATGACCCTATGACTAAGCGTGTTAAGATTTTCAGGAATGTTGTGTTTGACGAGAATAATCTTGGAGATGTATCTTTTAATACCTGTCAAAGAATTCTCAGAGAAGAAGTTTACCATCCATGGATGAATGCAGAGTTATTCGCAGATGCTTATGGTGACTGCCCAACTCAGTGTACTCAAGAAACTAATTCGGCTGACCAAAATGATATTGAATCAGGTCAAGCATGCTTACCTCAATCTGGTGGTCAGGACGGTGGAGCCTCACACACTGAAGAAGGGGCAGGCCCACAATCGCATCCTATTGACAAATTTAAAGGGTATGTGTATGCGCGAAGAGAAAAAGGTGCTCCCCCTTCTCCCCACACTGGATGAGATACTTATGTGCCTGTTGAAAATCTAAGGAGTTCAAATAGAGTCAGACATCCTATTGACAGGTGGGTCAGTTACAATAATTTTTCTATGGATCTTCAACTTTTTCTGTCTCAGGTTGATAAGCATGATGAACCCATAGGGTTTTACCATGCTGTGAAATCAAGCAAATGGATTGAGGCCATGAATGAAGAAGTGGAAGCGCTTCATGAATGCCAGACATGGGAAATTGTTGCCAGACCTCCTAACAAAAATGTTGTTGATTCCAAGTGGGTTTATAAAATCAAGTATAAACCCGATGGTACTATAGAACGATACAAAGCAAGACTTGTTGCAAAGAGGTTTACACAGGAATATGGTCAGGACTATAATGAGACTTTCAGTCATGTTGTCAAAATGGGGACAATAAGAATTATATTGTCTTTAGCCGTCAAACATGGATGGACATTAAGTCAATTAGATGTCAAAAATGTGTTTCTCTATAGAGACGTGAAGGAAGAAGTTTACATGGAACAACCTCCAGGATATACTGAGGGAGACCCAAGCACATATGTATGCAGACTAAAAAGAGCCATATATGGTTTAAAGCAGGCCTCACGTTCATGGTTTGAGAGTTTCTCCTTAGAAATACAGAGGCATGGGTTATGTAGATCTCTCTTAGACCATTCATCGTTTATCTTCAAGGATAAAGGCATAACCTCCTTGTTGTTGATATATGTTGATGATATTATATTTGCAGGGAATTCAATGAATCACATTGAAGAAATAAAAGGACTATTAAGTCAAAGGTTTAAGATGAAAGATTGGGAGATTTGCGTTATTTCCTTGGTGTCGAGGTAGACAGAAAGGATAGTTACCTGACCTTGACACAACATAAATACACACTAGATTTATTGAAGAAATTTGGCATGCAAGATTCCAAGCCTTTGTCTACACTGAGTGTCTTACATCAAAAGCTCAGTTCACAGGAAGGAGATTTGTACCCCGACCCTACAAGATATCGAAGTGTAGTTGGTATGCTAAAATATCTTACCTTTACTCACCTTGACATTGTTTATTTTGTTAATCAAGTGTCGCAGTTCATGCATGAACCACGAATAGGGCATATGGATGCAATCAAGAGAATATTGAGATACTTATTAGGTACCATTGGAGATGGGTTGGTGTATCAGAATAGTTGGAAAAGAGGAAGCATGCATGATGTCACGATCTACAGTGATGCGGACTGGGCAGGAGATCCTGATGAAAGGAGGTCGGTTTCCGGATATTGCATCTTTCTTGGAGAAAACTTAGTATCCTGGAGCAGTAGAAAACAAAAAGCAGTGGCTAGATCAAGCACTGAGGCTGAATATCGATCAATGGCTGCTGCAACTACTGAAGCTACTTAGACAAGACATTTGTTGAATGAATTGGAGGAACAGATCTCCAAATTTATCTTATTGTGTGACAATCAAAGTGTCATTAATATATCCTTTAATCCTATTTTCCACAGTAAGACAAAACACATTGAAATAGATCAGCATTTTATTCGATAGAAGGTTGAAGACAAAGAGATTGAGCCTCATTTCATTCCTACAGAAGACCAGGTGGCAGATCTATTTACAAAGAGTTTGACGAAAAACAGATTTTGGTTTTTGAAGAACAAGTTGTCCATGGTTCAAGACCATGCACAACTTGAGGGAGGGTATTAAGTATCGTGTAGTGTTGGACCCAGTTTGGACCCAGACCCAAACTGGGATTGCGCAATGCATTGACGTGCTTATTGTGGCACTAATGTAAATATTGTAAGTTGTTATAATAATTTTGTACTTTATAAACTTATACCTAATGTTAAATACAATATACCAGGGCCACGATAATCAGTTGCGGTATCATGAACCTGTGCAGCCCCATCAGCATCGAGTTTTCCCTCTTCTTCTACCTTTCTTCTTCTCTTATTTTTTCTCTGTTGAAGATCAGGTTCGATGCAAACGTGACTTCTAACACCAAGCACATTGAGATAGATCAACATTTTGTGAGACAAAAGGTTGAAGAAAAGGAGATCGAGTCTGAATTTGTTAACACTGAAAGACAAGTTGCATACATATTCACAAAAGGCTTGACCAAGGATTGTTTTTGGACACTTTAAGGCAAGTTGTTCATGGTTCAACACCATGATCAACTTGAGGGGGGGTGAAAAAGTCTATTTGTCTATGTATTCTTTACTTGTATTTGTTATTTTGTATTTCAGGTCTGGATAATATATCAGACCCGACCCATACTGTAAGCAAAGGATATATATACATGTTTTAGGTCACGATTTCATTATTGGAAATCGTGACAGCCGCAACTCCTTTCTCTTTCATCTCTCTTTCACGTGTGACAGATCCTAGTAGCCACAGTCACATATAACAATGCATAGTAAAAACAGGTTACCGTTTAAAAAGTTTTATACATCGTAATATTTTTAAAATATGATGATATGATCGCTTAAATGAAAATGTCAAGTTAAAATATAAGGAAAACATGTTTTCAAAATTTTTCAGTTTTCATTTTTATGTTGTCAAGATTTTCTTGATACAAATTTCAAAATATAGTGATGCTTTCTCAGCCAAGAATTTGCATTTAAAACATTGTCACTAAGTGATGGTCACGAGAGGACATACTAAAGCATGCTTAAACCTATTAACCCATATGAATCTAATTTTATACCCATTTAGGTCCGGCCCATGGTTGCCAGTTGAGGAAGCGGGAGCGGGAAGCGATACGGGAAGCGGGAGCGGGAAGCGAGGCACTTTCAAAATTTTAGGAAGCGGGGAAGCGTGGGACCACTTAGGACCGATTCGGGAAGTGTCTCGGAAGCGACCTAGGAAGCGCCTCGGAAGCGACCTAGGAAGTGTCTCGGAAGCGAGGGGGAAGCGAAAAAAATAAAAATAAAAAATACAAAAAAATGAAAAAAACAGGGGAAGCGTGGGGGAAGCGAGGGGGAAGCGTGATGGGAAGTGTGTCCCCTATTAAAGGGAAGTGTGTCCCCCATTAAAGGGAAGCGCGCTTCCCAAAAAAGGGGGTGCTTCCCCCCACGCTTCCGAAGCGCGACGTTTCGCGCTTCCGAAGCGCACTTCCCCTTTTAGCTAGGCGCTTCCGGTAACCCTGGTCCGGCCTCATTTATACCCAAAGTTATTAACCCATATGGCCTATTTTGGACCAACTTGAAAATGTGTCTACTAAGACCAACCCATCCCTACCCGAGCAACACCCAAGACCGTCTACCGTATGGGCCTATACTTTTAGTAAGAACTGAACCCAAACCCCAATTTGAACCAAATTGGGTCAAGTTCGAGTTTTTAGACCAATTCAAAAAAAAAAGGATCTCTTCAAAAACTGACTCACTTATACCTAACCAAATTTATATGAGTATGGATCTACACTAATGAGAACCAGACTCAGATCCAAAACCCGACTAAATTGGTCCCGGTCTTAGACCCAATTAAACCCCTAATCTCAGCTTGTCCCCTGCCCCTCTCGTCACACCTTTTCCCTCTTCACTACAAAGGATCTATAACCTTTATATATATAGGGAAGGGGGGATCATCCAACCAAAGGAAGGTCCAAAATCTACAACCAATGACGATCGGACGGCTCTCCTACTCCAATGCTTGAGCATCTCATCGATCGTACCTCATATATTTGTTCTTTATAATTTATAATTTATTTAGTAAGAAATATAACTCCGTCTGTGTATAACTGTTTAGTTATACACTGCCAGTCCCAAGCCCGGATAAAGGAGGAGGGTTGCGATAGGCTAGTGACAGCCAGCATAAAAACTTAGTCAAACCCTATGAATATGAACCAATATGAGAGTTTCGTTGGGGCGTTCCCTACTGAGCGACGTGTTGTACTCTATAGGCCCGAAGGCAATGATAAATGGGCAAGGGTTGCTAGGTCATCGCCCAGAAGCGACGCGTCACACCGGTGCCTGGGTGTGGTGTCAAATAGGCAAGGGTTCCCTCACTTTGTTGGACGGGTGGGGGTAAAGAAGATAGTTCAAGACCATAAAATTATGGTTAGCCACTTGGAACATAGGGTCTTTAACTGGTAAGTTGGTAGAGTTAGTAGATGTTATGTGTAGGAGAAAGATGGATATTTTATGTCTACAAGAGACCAAATGGGTAGGTGAGAAAGCAAGAGTGACAGAACCTTGGGGATATAAGATTTGGTATACTGGAATAAATAGGAATAGAAATGGAGTAGGGATTGTTATTAGTCGTGAGTTTATAGATAATGTAGTTGAGGTCCGTAGGAAGGGTGATAGGATTTTACTTAATAAATTAGTATTAGGTACGGATATTATTAATATTATTAGTGTTTATGCACCTCAAGTAGGTTTAGATGATTCCATTAAGCGTCAATTTTGGGAAGATTTAGATGGAGTAGTACAAGGATATCTTATGAAGAAAAGCTTTTCATCGGTGGTGACCTTAATGGACATGTAGGCATTAGTAGGGATGGATTTGAGAGTATCTATGGAGGCTATGGTATAGGAGAAAGAAACGAAAGTGGAGAAAGGATTTTAGATTTTGGTTTGTCCTATGATATGATCTTAGCAAACACTTGGTTTAGAAAGAAGGAGTCTCACCTAGTAACATTTAAAAGTGGGGTTAATACGAGTCAGATAGATTTTTTCCTACTTAGGAAAAGAGATAGGGGTTGTTGTATCGATTGTAAGGTTATACCAAGAGAAAGTGTCGCTACACAACATAGAATCTTAATTTTAGATCTTAGAATTAGAAAATGCTGCAAAAGGGATAGACATAGGATAGATCCTAGAATTAAGTGGTGGGCACTGAAAGGAGCTAAACAAGGAATGTTTGTAGAGCAGGTAGTTAAGGAAGTTGATTGGTGTCTCGAGGAGGATTTAGAATCACTATGGAATAAGATAGCGGGTGGCATGAGAAAGGTGGTTAAGGAGGTATTGGGTGAGTCTAAAAGTGGTGCAACGCTAGCTAAGGATACATCATGGTGGAACGAGGATGTCAAATTAGCTATTAAGGTTAAAAGAGAGTGTTATAGAAATCTAAGTAAGAGTCGTGATAATGAGAATTTGGAGAAGTATATGATAGCAAAGAAGGAAGCTAAAAAAGTAGTTCGAAACGCGAGGGATAAAGTATATAAGGAGATTTATGACAAGTTGGATACCAAAGAAGGCGAGAAGGATATTTATAGGCTTGCAAAGATGAGAAATAGGAAATCGAAGGATCTGGGTATGGTTAGATGTATCAAAGATGAAACGCAAAGGATTTTAGTTAAAGATGAGGAAATTAAGGAGAGATGGAAAGATTATTTTGATAAGCTATTTAATGGAAGTCATGCTCAGGATCTTGAAGACTTCTCCATTCCTTTTCATGAGATGAATCGTGGCTTCATGTACAAGATTCAAAAGAAAGAAATTACAGAAGCTTTAAAGAAAATGAAATCAAGAAGGGCAGTTGGCCCAGATGGTATACCTATCGAGGCTTGGAAATGCTTGGGTGAGAAAGATTTAGAATGGTTGACAAATCTTTTTAACAAGATTTGACGGACAAATAAGATGCCTAATGAGTGGAGGAAGAGTACGTTGGTGCCTCTATGTAAGAATAAGGGTGATATACAAGATTGCACAAACTATCGTGGTATAAAACTCATGAGTCATACTATGAAACTTTGGGAGAGGGTGATTGAGTATAGGTTGAGGAAGGTTGTCATGATATCGGAGAATCAATTTGGTTTTATGCCTGGAAGATCAACTATGGAAGCTATACATCTTCTTAGACAACTTATTGAGAGATATAGAGAGAGGAACAAAGATTTGCATATGGTTTTTATTGATTTAGATAAGGCATGCGATAGAGTACCTAGGGATGTTCTCTGGTGGACAATGATGAAGAAAGGTGTCTCTCAAGTACATTAGTATAATTAAAGATATGTACGAAAGAGTAGTAACCAATGTCCACACTTGTGGAGGGTAGGGGTGGCAAAACCTGACCCAACCCGCCAACCCGCCTCTTAGGTGGGTTCGGGTTTGGAAAAAACGAAACCGTTTAATAAACGGGTCGACCCGCTTAACCCGTTTATTAAACGGGTCGGGTTTGTGTTAGGGGTATGCCAACCCGCCAACCCGGGTGACCCGTTTAATAAACGGGTTAGGCGGGTGGGTCAACCCGCCAACCCGACCCATCAACCCGACCCGCCAACCCGACTCGTGAACCTGAGAACCCGTTTACCCGACCCAACCCATTTATTAAATGGGTTGGCGGGTCGTGTCGGGTTACCCATTTATTAAACGGGTCGGGTTCGTGTTTGCCACAGCCGACCCGTTTAATAAACAGGTCGGGTTCGGGTTGAGGTATGTTGACCCGCCAACCCGACACGATTGCCACCCCTAGTGGAGGGGTGACAACCAAATTTCCTATAACAGTTGGGTTATATCAAGGATCTGCATTAAGCCCTTTCCAATTTGCTATAGTGATGGACGAGCTTACGAGATCCAACAACAACAACAACTACGCCTTCATCCCAAAACAATTGGGGTCAGCGATATGAACCAAAAAAGAAATTCATTTTGGGTCTTCCACATGAATCCTTTTCCTCCAATCATTTCTATCCAATGCCATGTCCTCGGTGAGGTTCAAAGCATTCATATCCTTTCCTATCATCTCCATCCAAGTCTTCCTAGGCCTACCCCGACCTCTTTTAACTAATATATTTTCCCATTTCTCCAACCTTCTAACTGGAGCATCATTAGGCCTTCGCCGAATATGTCCAAACCACCGTAAACGATTCTCTCGCATCTTATTTTCAATGGGTGCAACACCTACCTTCTTACGTATCTCTTCGTTCCGAATCTTATCTTTTATTGTATTTCCACACATCCATCTAAGCATCCGCATCTCAGCTACACTCATTTTTTGAATATGATGTCTCTTGGCAGCCCAACATTCCGTACCATATAGTAAAGCGGGTCTAATAGTCGTCCTATAAAACTTTCCCTTCAACCGCAATGGCATTCTACGATCGCACAGCACTCCAGTAGCACTTTTCCATTTCATCCACCCAACCTTTATCCTATGATTTACATCTCCATCAATTTCTCCATACTTTTGAATGATGGATCCCAAATATTTGAAATAATCATTCACCGGTATATCTTGCTCACCAAGCTTCACTACACTCCCATCACTACTTCGTTGCTTACTAAACCGACATTCCATATATTCAGTCTTACTCTTACTCAACTTAAAACCTCTAGCTTCCAATGTCTGTCTCCATAATTCTAACTTAGCATTAACCCCAGCTCTAGACTCATCAATCAAAACAATATCATCAGCAAACAACATACACCACGGTACATTTTCTTGAATTGATCTCGTAAGCTCATCCATCACTATCGCAATTCGAGAAAATGTGTCGTGGTGTATGTTGTTTGCTGATGATATTGTTTTGATTGATGAGTCTAAAGCTGGGGTTAATGCTAAGTTAGAATTATGGAGACAAACATTGGAAGCAAGAGGTTTTAAGTTGAGTAAGAGTAAGACAAAATATATGGAATGTCGGTTTAGTAAGCAACGAAGTAGTGATGGGAGTGTAGTGAAGCTTGGTGAGCAAGAAATACTGGTGGATGATTGTTTCAAATATTTGGGATCTATCATTCAAAAGTATGGAGAAATTGATGGAGATGTAAATCATAGGATAAAGGTTGGGTGGATGAAATGGAAAAGTGCAACTGGAGTGTTGTGTGATCGTAGAATGCCATTGCAGTTGAAGAGAAAGTTTTATAGGACGACTATTAGGCCCGCTTTACTATATGGTACAGAATGTTGGGCTGCCAAGAGACATCATATTCAAAAAATGAGTGTAGCTGAGATGCGTATGCTTAGATGGATGTGTGGAAATACAATAAAAGATAAGATTCGGAACGAGGAGATACGTAAGAAGGTAGGCGTTGCACCCATTGAAAATAAGATGAGAGAGAATCGTTTACGATGGTTTGGACATATTCGGCGAAGGCCTAATGATGCTCCAGTTAGAAGGATGGAGAAATGGGAAAATATATTAGTTAAAAGAGGTCGGGGTAGGCCTAGGAAGACCTGGATGGAGATGATAGGAAAGGATATGAATGCTTTGAACCTCACCGAGGACATGGCATTGGATAGAAATGATTGGAGGAGAAGGATTCATGTGGAAGACCCAGAATGATTTTCTTTTTTGGTTCATATCGTCGACCCCAATTGTTTTGGGATGAATGCGTAGTTGTTGTTGTTGTTGTATTTAGTAAGAAATATGTGTTACATGAAGACTTTAGGACATATAGATAAGTTTTTTGAAACGTGAAAAATCAATGGCTCACAATGCATTTAAAACTTTACAATACAAAGTATCATGGGCTGTTGATTTTAGTGCTTTCAAAAAACGCTTCTAAACATCAAAAATTCATAATCCAAAACATGCTCACTAAATGAATGATAAAAATTCAATATGTAAAGTCCGATCAATGAAAAACTCGATAGTTAGAAAAGGAACGCCATCGACGGTTGTAGATTTTGGACCTTCCTTTGGTTGGATGGTCCCCCTTCCCTATATGTGTGTGTGTGTGTGTGTCTAACTATCAACATTTTGAAAATTTTATGTGTCTAAAACTTTGTACCCATGTCCAATACCAACACTCATATCAATGCCCAGGTAGCATAGCTGCTAAAGCTTGAATCTACATTTCATGAAAAGGAGGTCAAAAGTAACACCCACTCCAAACATTTTATGACCCAAAGATCACACTCCTTAGCACATTTCTTAGCATTTATATCCAGAGCACCTGAACAGATTCGGAGCATATATGTGTAGGGCACCTTGGTGACTATTTTCCCTATTGACTCAAGGGCAAGTGGAATGCCCTCCCTTACAACTAGAATCACAACCATAAGCTCATCCCCAAAACCATACCTCTCCAGCCCTAGAAATATTTATCATGTGACTTTTCTTCAACAGCAAGTGACCAAAACTTTCTGACCTTCACTCTCAAGAGAACACTCACTAATCTCAACCCTTGAAGAGCCAAGATCTAAATAGTATTACATACATGAAGGTAAAAGAATTACCAAGTAACAACAAAAACAAATATCAAGCACAAAACTGAAAACATACTCATTAGAACGTCTTGGATTTAGAGAAAGATAACTCAACAGCCCAAATCTTTCTATGATCCTTCGAGCAAATGCTTCTGGTGGAGCTAATACAGCACAAAATTGCAGCATGAATAGATCAAGCTCCAAACCTTGTTCACACCTGACAAAACAAACCAAATGACCAATTGTATATTTCCATGTATGTATAGAGAAAAGCAAGACGTGTTGATGCGAAAAGAACAAACCCAGGCATCCTCTTACCAATGAACATTATGATAGTTTTCGCACAGGGACAGAACTGAATGACCATTCCTTCGCCACATACCAGCACGAACCTGAGAACAGAATACCCTAAAACGAAGCGGATGTTCCATCATGAAGGCAGAAAATCCACGTGGATGGCATCCATCCAATACAAGCCCAAAAAAAATCTGTAAACTTCCAGGCGAGTTAGTTGCATTTTTATCTGTAGTCTCCAGCATTTCAGATCCCTCGTGATATTTTTTTATTGTTTTATACAATAACAAACAAATTAGCCGATGCAGAGGAAGGTGAATAGATACATCTTCGGAATCAACATCAAAAGACATATCAGGCCACTCTCTCAAACTTAGAATGCCTAATCCTTCCACCCCACTCTCACAGTTCACCTCTGCAATACCATCTCTAGGCAAGTTATTCATGCCCGTTTGTACTTCTTTGATAAAACCAGCATGTCCAAAATCCATATTATCCAGCCCAGCATCAACGACTGTCATACCAGCTCTGCTGTTACCATCTGCATCACAGTTTATTGCCAGTTCACCATAACCAGAAGAAGAACCAGACCTTAAACTAGACTGCCTTGATGTACCAGCTGCAGGCACCTGCAAATTCGCAGCAGAAGACTGAAATATTCTCATGACACCTCTGCTCCTTATCTTTGATCTGGCAGTCCTAATAAGTGAATCACCAATAGACATTTCAGCACTTGCTGCAATCAACTGAGATCTTAATCTATTAGGCGATCCTAACCATTTGTCAATGGCTCTTAGGCATTCAAACATCAGCCACGTTACAGTACGTGGAACAAAATCATGATCCATATTTTGAGCAATGTCTTTGGCCACCCAAGAAGTGACACCCAGTTTGCTTTCTGTCACACTACAAGCAGAACTCTCCTCAGACAACCTACCAACTTTTGCATGCCGAAGGCTGTCATCATCTATATCTTGCAAGCCAACGTAAAACAGAGCTTTATCCTTAATCTCATCAACATCAACTGATGAAAAAGCTCCAGCCACAAACAATAGGTGTATATTTCCAATTAACTTTTCCAGCATGAAAGATGCATGCCAATTCTCAGTCTCCTCCTCCACATGGAGACCTGTCACTCTCTTTTGAGGATCCATCCCTTGCACAAGAGATAAAATTCGTATCCATGTTCTGGAGATATCTTGACGCTCTCGAGAAACAAACTTGGGCACCTCACTATGGCTCATAACAAAGTGTATATCGTTAACCAAGCTAAAAATAAGTTCATATACACATTGCCACCTATTTCCCTGGCAAAAGAGTTAACATCAACTTATATCACCAGCAGATAAGAGGAGAGTTCAGAGAACACTTTTTATATCCAAGAAGGTCAACAGCTTTGAAATGTAACTATAAACAATGAGATATTAGTTATTATAAAAATATGAATAATTAAAGTCATTAGTTATAACAAAAATTAATCATATTGTAAAAAAGGCTACCAGAAGGGACCATGGCTGATAGCAGAAAGTAATATAAATTAGAGATGAAAGAGAACTTACTGCTATGAAATAAGAAACTACCTGATCACCATAACCCCATTTTGTTTTCTGATGCTCAACCAAGACAAGGTGCAAAAGAATCATTATAGACTAACATCAAGTTACATGATGTCATCAACTTATATACAAGACATTAAGGAGCTGAAGGATAAGCTATCATATGACATGAACGACATCTATTTTTGGAGAAACAAGCATTTCTACCATGAATGCCAGCAGGACTATCATGGTACCAGCAAAAATCCAAAAACAGATACAAATCACCACTTAAGGCCCTGTTTGGATGACGGAGCAAAACTTGGTTTTTGGCAAAACTGGTTTGCCAAAATCCATCCATGGGTGACCAAAACCTGGTTTTCAGGATTTTGGTCACCAAAAACTGTAATAAATAAATAAGAAAAAATAAGGTCGGCCATTTTCTGGCTGGTGTCGCACAATAATCCCACTGGTGGTGATGGTAATGGTCCACCGGCAAAGGCTAGAGAGAGAGGGAGAGAGAGAGATTTTGGGTGGGCTTCATTTTACAATGGCCAAAATGCAAAAGGGTTCCTTATACCGAGGACCCCATTTTGGACAGGCTTCATTTTATGAGGGCAAGTGGCTTCCCTATTTTAGGCAGGATCGCTTTTATGAGGGCTTAAAAAGCATTAAAAAACTTTAAAAATCAACGGCTTAATCAACATCCACAAATTCAAATATTTAAATCCAAAAGGATGATTATAGTAACAATAAAAGAACAAAAATCAATAGCTTAACCTGAAAAGAAATTCAAATGAAGACAATGAAGTCAACCATATAGGAAGAGGCAGAGAATTGCCTGTATGTGACCATCGGTGCTGATGCAAAATAGAAGAAGCTCCTCCAAGCATCCCAATAAAATGCCTAAAAGATTGTTTTCTTTCACAAGACGCGGAGTCAAGGTTGTCACAGTAAAGATCTGCACTGAAAAACTTGATAACAATGGATTCTCAGAGACATCCACATTATTGCCTTCGCCACATTCTTTGATAGCTTCACTTACAATGTCAGCATAATTTTTTATAAATACCTTAGCAAATTCATATTTAAATCTTGGCTCCCCCAGCAACTTCAGGATCAATTCGTGGAGCTCACTTGCAGCATCTTTAGGAAAAAATCTTTGTGCTCTGACAATTACACCCAATAAGTCCGACGATACTGAAAAGATTCTAGTCGCAATAAATCTGAGTAAACTTTCACTGCACTTGCAAAACTCCAGAAGCATGTCAATAGCAGTGGAAGAAAACCCCTTTGAGAGCTCCAACTCCATGTTGGGTTCCCCTTGTTCAGCATTCTCATGAAGCTCTGCTTCTAAACGCAATAGCTTATCTTTCCACAACAGGAGTAGCGCATCAAGAACAGGCTCTACTGACTTAGCAATGTCTTCAGGAAGAGCTTGGACCTTCTCAGGACCTCCATGCTTGGAGCAAAACCCCTGCCTTTTCCAAGCAGTCACATCACCACAGTCACAGCATCCCCCCCCTGTTTGTATGACAGAGTAATCATGATCTTTATGATTCCCATTCCGGAAACAAGGCACACAAATTGCACATGTTGGATCATGCTCACACGTTCGACACCGGTATGCAATATCATTATTTCCCCAAACAGTTCCACATACACCACGGCTGTTGTTACTCCTAGCCAAGTCCTTCAGCACCTCCCCTGGTTCACCTTCAAACATCAGCCACTGCATCCACAGCATGCTTTCATGATAATGGTCCTTTATAATTTTCTTAATCATGACCCCTGGAGAACCCTGTGTCTTGACTATGCAATAAAGATCCATTATCAAGCCATCAGTGGGTAAGATAGCATAAACCAACTCAGGTAACTGACATTTGTTGTTTACAGCGAACGTTACAAGGCCAGGTTGTAGTTGTTCCAACAGCTCCTTAGGAACTCCAAATTGAGCAAGTCTCTGTTAAAAGCAAACAGTAAAAGTTGCAAAGTGAAAAATAGCTGGGAACCAAAATTACCATATGTTTACAGAACATTATTTTTGTCAACAATAAAAAGTGAAAGAAACATACACAGAAACCATAAGAATGAGGAAGAAAAAAATCAAGGTAGGAATAAATGTATGCTGACACACATTAATCAAGTTTCCAGCAATAAAAGGACACAAAACGTGGACTCCATAGGCACGCATGCATTCACATGTAGGGAAAAACAAAATCCACCCATGTCCGAATGAAGGCAGCTATGCAAGTTCTCTCTCGCTCTCATCAAATTATTGATAGTAACATCTGATGATAAAATAAGAAACCAGTTACCTTCTATCTAAGAGATAGAAAAGACCTCCACCATGCAAAACAATTATTTCCCATATAAAGAGAAGGCGGAGAAGGAAAAAAAAATGCACAACATTACAGGCACACTGTACATGTCCATTTACTTAACCAAGTGAAAGCAAAGGAAAAACTGGAGTTCTTCAAACCACCACTATTCAAAATTAAGACTAACTGCCAACTTAGTTCTGTGTATCTGACGGTTAACAGTGAAGGACGTGGGGAATATCTTCATTTCAGAACATTTTAAAGAAATATTATCTGCTCTGAGCAATAGTTGCCAACCTGATAACAACATAAGAGTACTTGCTACTTAAATCACATTGGGGAGAAAATTGGTGTTCTTTAAGACAAACTATGGATAGGGGTGGAAGTCGATCTGTAAGTACTAACCACATGAGGAAAATTGAAATAGACAAGATTAACTGATTTACCAAGACAAATGAAGTTGGGCAGAATTGGACAAGTGGGCTTCATCACCATTTGGCTAAGGGTACTGGAATGACATTGCAGGACCAGGAGCAGAACACTATCAGGCAAAGTAACTAACTAATGCAACTAAACACGCACACGAACCCACACACATAAAAAGAGCGTATACACACACATGCACAAACACAAGAAACTGCATAGGTGGCTATGCATTCAAGCATGCACATGCACTCCCATGAACATGCCAATTTAGGATGCAATCATTCAGGGAAAAAAATACAACGCAATGGTATAATTCATACAGAATAAAACTAACTCGAACATTCAATAATTATCTTGAAAGTCATGGTATTCTTCACTAAAGATCTTGTCTGAAAACTCCTCAACAAAATGAATTAGCCGAAAGAAAGCATAGACACATAATAGAGATAACTCGAACTCTACTTATTTCTCAAAACATTCCAAAAGGTTTTTGGGTTGAAGCTGTTTTAGCATCTGTCTATCTAATAAATCGGCTACCTTCAAAAAATTTGAACAATATCTCGCCTTTTGAAATGTTGTTTACCAAAGAACCCGACTATAGTCGGTTGAGAATTTTTGGTTGCAAATGCTTTGTTCTTACTGACAAGAACGACAAGCTTTCACCGAAAGCCATTGCCTGCGCCTTTCTTGGATATTCCAAAACCCAAAAAGGGTTTCGTTGTTATGATATTAAGAATGATAAATTATATGTTTCCAAAAATGTGAGTTTTCTGAAAAATGTTAATGGGTTTGAAAGAAGTGAACCTTTTAAAGAAAACATGGATTACTCATTTTTATTTGAATTATTAGCTCATGATGATGATAGTGATGATGAACTCACTCCTAATGAGGCCAATAATAAAGAAGACGAAGAAGATATCCCCTTCCATCTTCCTATCTCCCAACATAGTGATGAAGGAGCATCGAGAGACCCTATAACATATACTCATAGATACAGATGCAGTTTTAGGAGTGCTATTGAAAGATACAGTGAACCTAGTGGTTCCAATTCAACAAATGATGAAAATCTACGAAGAACTGAGAGAAATAGAAAGATGCCTTCTAGGTTCATCTCATATGATTCCTTTACTCCTAAACATAGAGCTTGTCTTAACGCCATTCATTCCTATGTAGAACCCAAGAACTTCGAATAAGCCAAAAAGAATGATGAGTGGCTGAAAGCAATGAAACGTGAGCTTTCAGCTTTCAACAGGGCAAAAACTTAGGAATTTCAAGTTCTTCCTAAGGGTAAAAAAGCAATATGGTGCAGATGGGTATTTAAGGTAAAAACTAAGAGCGATGGAACTCTTGAGAGATATAAAGTTCGATTGGTTGCAAAGGGATATAGTCAAGAATATAGGATTGACTATGAAGAAACGTTTGTCGTGTGACCCGAATGGTCATTGTCCAATGCTTCAGCACCGTTGTCTCAATTAACAAATGGAACATCTATCAAATGGATGTTAAAAATGCCTTCCTAAATGGCGATTTAAATGAAGAGGTATATATGAATGCTCCACCAGGAATGGAGACTCCCAAAGAGAAAGTGCTTTGACTTCGAAAAGCACTTTATGGTTTAAAACAAACCCCAAGGCTTGGTATGATAGGTTTAACTCCGTAATGTTAGAAAATAGTTTTTCATCCTGTTTCACTGACACTGTTTTGTTCGTTAGAAAAACCAATGCAGGGATTGTCATTCTGCTTTTATATGCAGATGATATGCTAATAACCGAAAGTGATACTAAAGGGGTTAAAAGCATAAAATCAATTTTAAATGATAGATTTGAAATGTCTGATTTGCGATTTCTAACTTATTTTTTAGGTATTGAAGTGGCATACTCTCATAAAGAGTATTTTTTGTCTCAAACTAAGCTTGCATCTGAGGTTAGTGACAAGTCAGGTATTACGAATGATAAAGTTTGTGAAACTCCTGCTATAGTAGAAGCTAAAATGAAGATTGATGATGGCATTCCTCTCTCCGATCCCACCCCCTACAGGCAGCTTGTGGGATCATTGATGTATATGAGTATTACTAGACCAGATATTTCTCATGCAGTTCATACTGCAAGTTAGTTCCAACATGCATCAACATCAGTTCACATGAGTGCCATCTTGCGGAGTGTGAGATACATAAAAGGTACACTAAACAAGGGAGTATTCTTATCCTCCTCTTCTGAATTGAAATTAATTGTTTATACTGACTCTGACTGGGGAGGTGACCCAAATAACTGTCACTTCACCACTGGTTTTTTGTGTTTTTAGGAGACTCGTTGATCTCATGGAGGTGCAAGAAGCAGCAAAAAGTGTCTTTATCCTCTACTGAAAGTGAATATTGAACCATGACAACTACTACCATGAAAATTGTATGGATTCATCAGTTATTAGAATATATGGGGATCAATGTTGAAGGGCCCACCAAGCTAACAAGAGTGCAATTTATATAGTCAAAAATCATGCATTTCATGAGCGGACTAAACACATTGAGATGGACTGTCACTATGTTTGAGAAGCATATCTCAAATGAGTCATAGATCTTCCGTATGTAACTTCAGAATATCAGTTGGCAGATTTCTTCACCAAAGCTCTGTGTTCTCTGTGATTCAACTTTCTTCTTGGCAAACATTCGGTCATCATGCCCTAAGTTTGAGGGGGTGTTAAATTGTAATCCATTATCATTGTAATGCCCATATATATTTTATATATATAAAGAAAGATACATATACATATATATTTCACATATATGTATATGTATCTATCTAATTATATATATATAAATATATATCAGTCATGCGTTTTAGTCCTTTACATTTTTGCGCATATTCCCTTTGGAATGTGTATATAATTTCTTTTTTTCCTTTTTACTTTTTTTTCCTTTTTCTTTTTTACTTTCTTTTATTCTTTTTTGGGATTGCCTTGGGAGGGACCCAATATGATCGTTGGAGGGGCTCCAATGATCACATTGGGGCCTCTCCAAGGCCCCCCTTTTTGTGTTATATATAGGGGTCTTCTCCCCTTTGTAAAAGCATTCTTTGGAGCTTATGCTCTCCAATTTCTTCAATACAAATTTCTTATATTTTTAGGCTTGTGTGCATTTGTGAGATTTAGTGGGTTGTGCTTTTGTGCACAAGTGTTCTAAAGAGTTCTTATTGTGCATGTGTGCACGTGTATATCATCAAGAATATTAAGGTCTTGATCATAGTATCTTGTTGAAGATATTCTTACAATCTGGTCCATAATCGATATACATCAGTTCAATATTACTTTCCCCTAATGATGGGGCATTAACAGTATATATAGTATATACTACAAGATCATGTCAAATTGAATATAATAAACAAAATACCCATGGATCTTCATCGCATAGAATGCAAGTCTCTATCCAAAAGTACCACAAAATGGGGCTAGTCATCTAAAAAAGAGAAGGGGGAAAAAAAAGGAACGTGATAGAGAGACGAAAAATACGGAGTTTAGTAAAAACAAATTGTGTTAGGGAACACAGTCAAAATGTAAACCAGTAAACTAGAGAATTCTTACTTCAACTAGGAATCTTCATACCCTCAACAAGAAGTGAAACAAGGGGCAGAGCTACAAGGATTCTTAGCAAAGAAAAGGGAATGCTTGAGATTTAACACACAATCAAAAAAGAAGAAATTGCAGTTCAGGATTACCATTGAGAGCAGTGCAAGAAGATTAAGAACTAGATAACAAGCACACACAAGAGGTAGGAGTGAAGAGATCAAAGAGGATGAAGAAGGGGGAACACAATCTCTGGAAAGAAAACAAAAGTATCAAATAATTATCTTAAAAGAAGTCAGGATTTTCAAAAGAAAGAAAAGAAAAAGATAACAAGGACTCAAGCGGCAGAACAGATAAGTAAGCCATTACATAAATAACTAGGTTTATCAACTCAAGAATATAAGGTAGAAATCAATTTCCCAGGACCCCAATCACGTGAACCTGTAGATCATGTTGTTCTTTGTATTTTGAAAGAACAAGTCAATCCTTTGAAAGGACCTAGACTTCTACCGCAGCCATAAGAATCACCAACTGGCCTAAAACTCCAAGCCATCTACCACCTTTCCACAAACGTGAGATCCAATGCAGAAATAGTGATTATTACTAACCAGCTAATGACAAATACAAACCATATATTTTGATAAGTAACTGGAATTTAGACAGACACTAAATAAGTGGATAACTGGTCTTCTCTTGCTTTGGTGCAAGATGCATATGCTAGCAACTAGAGGAGAGGGGGAGGAAGAGCTTCAAATTATCCATATTATTCTACAGTTGATGACTTCCAGTACGTTATTAACGATGAGAAGAACGTATGTCTCATTGAAATTTATTGGAACTTGAAACATGTTTCAAAATTATGTTATTATGAACACAATGAGTTAATAGTTCTGAACATGCAGTAGCCATCACATATGCACAGACATATATGTGAGACTTGGTGATGTTTTAAGATGAATCAACCTATGAAAACATAGATACATAAAAACATACAAGAAAATACCTATAAGTTTACATACATAAATCTGTGTTCGCGTAGCAGAGCGCCGCATCTCTCCCACTGGGGATTAGTGATTATTAGTAACACGAATCAATCCATCTTCCTTTAACATAATTGATCAGAATTCTGTGTTACCAACTCAAAGGATGATGATAAACTCCCAGTTTTCAGTGGCACCTTTAAATCCTCTTGTTGTTCCAGACAAGGCTTGCATTTTATCTTCTATATACAATGTTGTATTAAAAGCCAAGTGATACACTAAGATTGAATTTCTCCAAATAAATTGTTTCTTTTCTAGCATATATCAACCACAGACTGCAACAACCATATTTAGGGTTGTGCTCTTTTAACAACAATCCCCAGCTGGAGACAATTTTCCTCACCCAAACACAGCCCCTACATGGTAAGGACACCTAAATTTTCCTTTAATACTTTATCTTCTATTTCTGTTTTTGGGTGTTAGAGAGGAAAGTTTTATGCAGCTCTATCTCAACGGAAAAATAACCATTTTACCATGTTATCTCGCTCACGCACATTCCGCACATAACATTGACCTCGATGCTTAAGACACCCTTGACACAAGGCAAGCATGGCAACGAAAAAGACACCCTCACCCTCAACCCCTGTCTAGGGACGCTGTTCCAAAACAAGGGTGTGACTGCAAGTTAGAAAAAGATTGCTCTGTAATCAAGGCTTCCAAAATCATGTCCAATTCTACGTCAAGGAACCACTCAGAACCTACATATTCGATTCAGTTCGCTCAAATGGTGCACTGAACTAGTACAACCCGACGGGAACTAACTGCCGACCATGCGAGTACAATTAATTCTGCAGACCATCCCATCACCAAACCCTAAATTCCCAGTTTCTACAAACGTGAATTCATCAAATTCGCATCAGATAACGTCTTCAAGCTACGCAAAAGGGCCGAAACAACCCTCAAGTACGAAAACAAACGCCCCCCATAGAAGCAGATGCACTGAAACCGAATTCCGAGACTACAAATTGTAGAAATGAATCGCAAGAGTCGAAAGCAGAAGATCAGAAACCAGAAAGTAAAATGCAGATTCGAATAGAAAGAAATCGCTCATGAGATCGGGTAAGTGGCTTACCCGAATGATCAATTCGGTCGGCGAGGGGATCGGAAGCTGCGGCGGAGGCGAATCGACGTCCATCCCGGCCATGAAGCGCAGCCACCGCCAACAACCCCACTGCCCGGTCCAGCGCCTTTGCCGCCCCAGTGTTACCTAAATCAAGATAAAGATGGCTGCTCAAGGATGCTTAATCCTCCTCTTCCTACGGTTTTCATCTCTCTCTCTCTCTCTCTCTCTCTCTCTCTCTCTGTTAGAGACGTCTAGAACGACAAGGAGAGACGTTTTAGAAGCGAGCTTTGCATTTCCCAGAGAGCCCACAAGCCGGCTTTCCCCTACGTTACACCTCCACTTTTTTTACGAGGGTCCTTCCACTGTTCCACAGCCTTTGCAGGCCTGGGCCACGATCTTTCGGACCTGGGTCGGTCTTGTGCGGGATCTTTTGATCCGGGTCTCGGATCCGAAGTTCAGATTTAGTCCGTATGATAGCAATGTCACAATGACACGGATAAAAAGACATGAGACACGCTATTTTTTGTGCATTCTTCTATTAAAAATAGTATACCGAGGAGCACAATACGAGGGCAAGTCCCTGTGACATAGTGTGATAGGATCAGTAGCGAGAAGGGTCTTGGCTGGGTGTCAATGAGTTGGATCTGGTTCGGACTTATGTGGGTCCAAACCCAGATTTAACTTTGAAGTGTGGTGCCCGTCCCAAAAGAAATGTTTGAATATCTCTGACTTGAATTTGGGGATGAGAATGTATCAGATTTGGTTTGGATGTAAGCATTACTAAATATAGGTATTGGCTGATTGGAATTGGACTTAGACTTGGATTTGGATTTGGACTTGGATTGATAGACCCATGCGCTTTTTGCAGTGCTGGTTGGCATAAAGCCTCAAATGCCCCTTGCCTAGCAAGGACTAAGCCCTGGTTCGGTCCTGCAGTCATGGAAGCACACTCTAGATTTCAACTTATGACGCCCCCTTACACTTGAGTTCCGATCGGGTGCAATATGATTGCACAAAAATTTGTGCATTAAGCACTCCATCGCCCTCCATCAGGTCTTGGATTCCACACCTGGCAGTAGGGGTGGCAATCGGGTCGGGTTGGCGGGTTGGCGTGTCAGCATACCTCAACCCGAACCCGACCCATTTATTAAACGGGTCGGCTGTGGCAAACACGAACCCGACCCGTTTAATAAACGGGTAACCCGACACGACCCGCCAACCCATTTAATAAATGGGTTGGGTCGGGTAAACGGGTTTTCAGGTTGGCGGGTCGGGTTGGCGGGTTGACCCACACGCCTAACCCGTTTATTAAACGGGTCAGCCGGGTTGGCATACCCCCAACCCGAACCCGACCTGTTTAATAAACGGGTTACACGGGTCGACCCGTTACGGGTTGGCTTAAGCCCAACCCGAACCCGCCTAAGAGGCGGGTTGGCGGGTCGTGTCAGAAATTGCCACCCCTACCTGGCAGGCCCTGGCCGCAATAATGCACAAATATTTGTGCAATCATCTTGCACCTGATCCCTTAACCAGATGAGCATTGCCGTTGCTTCAAATTTTGATTATGAATCGTGTGTTGTTTGTTATACCAACCTTGGTTTTAAGGTGAGATAAAGAAGAATAAGAGATGAGCTTATAAGGTCATAAGTTCAAAACCCATGGGTGGCATCTCGGTTACAAGGTCAAAGCTGGGTATAATCCTAATGGATAGGGAAAACCTCAAGGGTTTTATCAGCCAGAGGTCAACCAATTTATGGTTGGTGATGCTGGGTTTTCCCCTTGGATTATCCAAAAAGGGAAGTAGAACCAAAAGGAATCCAACCAGTAGGTGAGATAAGAAGAATAAGAGATGAGCTTATAAGGGCTACGTTCATCTCCTAGGGGGAACTTGTGAGTGTCGCCAAGTTGACAGGATGTCATAAGTTCAAAACCCATGGGTGGCATCTCGGGCACAAGGTCAAAGCTATGTATGATCTTGATGTATAGAAGGAACCTCGAGGGTTTTATCAACTAGAAGCCAACCAATGTATGGTTGGTGATGCTGGGTTTTCCCCTTGGATCATCAAAAAAGAGAGTTAGAACCAAAAGGAATCCAACTAGTAGGTGAGATAAGAAGAATAAGAGATGAGCTAATTAGGGCTCCCTTCATCTCCTAGAGGGAACTTGTGAATGTCACCAAGTTGACAGGATGTCATAAGTTCAAAACCTATGGGTGGCATCTCGGGAACAAGGTTAAAGCTGGGTATAGTCCTGATGAATAAGGTGAACCTCAAGGGTTTTATCAACCAGAGGCCAACCAATGCATGGTTGTTGATGCCGGGTTTACCCCTTGGATTATCCAAAAAGGAGATTAGAACCAAAAGGTCCAGCTAGCTATAAGAATCCAGGTTCATGGTTTACGATTTGGTGGCTTAAAACAAAATAATTGATGGAAATATGAAAGTATGAACAGAACCTACATGAAACATTTCTTTTGGAATCTTTGTTTTGGATTCCTTCACATGGAACAGATAATGGACTCCTTTTCTTGTAAGGATATTTATTCTTTGTTAGCCTCACACGCAAGGTGCTTCTAGACAAGGGCATTCCTTTCATATTGAATTGACATAGATCTTCTACAAGCCATTGTCAACGATTGTTACCAAATACCACCTCCCAATCAAACCCTAAGTGGCGTTTGACTAGGACCTGTGAGTTGCAGCCCACAGGCCCTGTTTGGGATGTGTCCCAGACCTCATATCAAATGTGTGACAGCGCCCGAGCAGGTACCGGTCAGTCCCTGCCCAGGAACATCCTATGAGTTAGGGATGGCAGTGGGGCGGGGCGGGGGATAAGGTCTCCACCCCCGCCCCGCCTCAAGATTTTATCCTCCACCCCCGCCTCCATCCCCGGCGGGGAATGGATTTTATCCTCCATCCCCGCCTTCATCCCCGGTTCAAACGGGGATGAGGCGGGGCGGGGATATTGCGGGGTAAAGTGGTTGGGGGCGGGGATTATGGCGGGGACGGGGCGGGGTGGGGAAAAGTGCACGTCCATCCCCGCCTCCACCCCCAGACGGGGATGGATTTTAACCTTCGTCCCCGTCTCCATCCCCGTTTCATACCCTTCATCCCCGGTCCAAACGGGGCGGGGCCTCGCTTTCCCCCGGTCCACTGCCATCCCTACTATGAGTCAAACACACCCTGAGCGGGTTCAGTTTGGATAGTAAATACATCCAAATTTAAACAGTTTTTTTTTTTTAGTTTAGAAAAAAAAAACTCGGAAAAAATGTTTAAATTCAGGACATGACAAGCCAGGAGAATCCCTATGGCATATTGTTTGATGAAATTGGCAGTCAGTCAATTAGCTTGATCAAGCTCGGTCATGCCACTCTATGGCAGTCAGTCAATTAGCATCTAATTGTCCCAAGTAGTAGGCGATATTAATATTCTTAACATGCACACAAAATGCATGCAGTTGTCCCAACTAATGTGAAAAACCTTCTTGAATAATTGATGTTATACATAATCAGGTCTCTATAATTGATGTGAAACTATGTTAGCAAACTAGTATTATTCAGGTATTTGCGAATGTCCCACACATTTGCAGAGCTACTCGAGGAGTATTTACATACAGGAGGTTCACAAATTATATTTGTGAAGTACTGTATTTGTAGCAGTCTCATCAAAGTATGAAAGTCTAGGATATTCGCAACATTTTTTTTTACGAATGTCACACACATTTGTGGATCTCCTTGAAGAGTATTTACTTAAGTGAAGTTTTACAAGTTATATTGATGAATGTCATATTTTATTTGCGAATTTTTGCATAAATTTTTTTTATTGAAAGGTTCCAAACATTCTACAACATACTTATATATCACGTCAGCAGGTTCGTATGTGCGAAACACAAAAATGTTCTAAAAAAATTGAAAATTGGCGATTTTAGACTTGCAGGAGATATCAAATTACTAGTATTTTGAGAAGCACACTATTTTGCAAGGATAGTATGAACATTTTCAGTTTAATTTTTGCATCCAAGTCTGACCCAAATCCCAAACTGATTATATGCAGATATGTATTTGAATAGCTATTTTATGCTAGTATGATCCAAATTCAGTTCTACCATCCCTATTTGATTAGTCAGGATCCAATTAGGTCAGATTCAGTGAACCATATATCCAAACCAAATCTAACCTTCCTACCTACACGGTTTTGGATATGTTGGCTGGGACTCTTAGGGTGTTGAAGAAGGGATTATGGTAGGAGATCCACCACAGTATTGGTGGGGTTGGGTCCATTCTCATCCATCTGATGTGGATGGCACTAAATCCAAGGCAGTCGTGGGTCAGTAGCTACAACCACCAAGACCTCATGTTGATCCAGGTCCATCTATGATCTAAAAAGTATGAAAGCAAATCAGTGTGGTTGCCCACAACTGTCATCTGTTGTTAAAGAATTAACAGGTCAGATTCAGTTTGGATGTAGGTATTGCAGACAACCTAATGGGATATTCCCTAGTCAGATTAAAATTTGGAGTTAGAGTTAGATGGGAAAAGGTATTACCTAATTCAGGTTTGAGTAGTTAGTCAAATATATTTAGGGATGCAAATAAGTCGGACCCAGGATGGAGATTTTGCAATTTTAGGCTGTCCAGGATCCGACAAAATCCGACTTCCTCATGTATTTAGCTGTTCCGGATCCGACCTGTTTGCATCCCTGAATATATCACATGTATGCTTGGATTAGGATTTTCCATCAAATTCGGATTTGGTTTCAAATTTGGATCTAATATTGTGTACGAGATCCAAATTCGATTATTAAGAAGATGTCATATGTTCTACCAAATCTGATTAAACAGATTTGGTTTCTGGTCATATATCTGACCTATATCTGATCAGTTGACATCCCTAATCTCTTTGATGTATACTTATGGATCGGGCTGTCAACAGGTCGGATATTTGACTCATCAAGATGCACTCAAACTTGCCCAAATAACATGTACTTGGGCTCGAGTTCAAGTTATGCATGGTTGAAAACATAAAGCCCAACACAACCCACATAATTTAAAGTGTTTAGAATATAAAAAAATTGCATGAAAAACAAATAGAATATCAGCATTAAGTCAGGTATCAAGCAAAACCCATATTTCAAAATTTAGTCCAATCAAATGAGGCTATAATAAACAAAATCTGTAAAGTAGGCACAACTAGTTTTTACATAGAAGTTACTAAAAGGGTGTGTGTTTCATGTATTTTCTTAAGAAAGAGGTCATCTTTCATAAGAATGAGGGTCTCTTTCTTAAGAGCTTAAGAGGAGTGAAAGTTCACAAGAAAAACCTGATGGAGCCCACATAATAAATGCAAAAAAAGAACTTTCTTATAAAAAATGATTGCACACTTTTAAGGGAAAACGACTCCTCATGAGTGTACCGAGTAAGAAAAAACTTGCTGATAAAAAGGGTAATAGCTTACCTATGGGGTGGTAGGACCCAATGGTATAGTTGTATAACTGGTAGGCAAAGGGTAATAATTTATTACAAATGTTTGTAGGTACAAATGCCTTGATCTTCATGACACGACACGACACGTTGTTTTTTATCCAATAGGGCCTCATAATTATATTCAACACATTCAAAATAGTGGAGCTTAGCTTTTAAATAGTTTTTTTTTTTGAGAAAATGATTATTGTACACTTAATTTGACATGATTTCCTAAAAACATTACAATTTCTGCTATTTTTTCTGATGTCTAAACTCGCAAATGTAAGGTGATAAAATGATCATTTTAACCTTCACATGTGTGGACATCATGAGATATGCAAATTTCTTTTGTGGCAAACTTTATTACTGATTTTCAACAAAAAAAATTAAGAATTCGCACGATTTTTTCCGAAAATTCAAAAAAAATAATAATAAATGACAAATTGATTGGTGCATTAGCTTCCGAACGCCACCAAAATCTCACATTGTGAACTATTGATTTTTGAAGCCCTATGAAAGCCTGATTCCTACTAAGAAAAATATTTAGATCACAAATTTAAGTTAGATTCACGCAAAACAACCATAAAAATGAAAGAAAATGAAAAATAAGCATTTATATACCAAAAAATATTTGTACCAAATATGGTCCTTGGTAAAATTGCATTTTATTCTTGGATAAAGCCATGTTCATTTTACAAGCGTGTATTCTCATACAAACGGTAATTTATGTTGATCACACCAATGTTGTCAAAATTGTTGCGAAGTGGCTTGAATCGGTAGATTTGTATCACATCAGTAGGAAATCGATATTAAACAGATCCGTTTGAATTTTTTAAATAAACCCATAAAAATGTTATAATATAGTTTTTTGATGTATTTAAATATTTTTAATATTATTTTAATAATTTGTGACACACGTTGGTCAGTATGCAAGATATTGACATTAGGAGTATCAATGGGTTGGGTTGGGTTGGGTTAGGACCCATGTGGAACCAGACTTGGGCCAGATTTTTGGGTATGGTATCGGGTCTGAACCTAGGTCTAATCGGGTCTACGATAAGCGAAACCATACCTGAATCCGATAAAAACTACATGAACAACACTCGGACCATACCCGGTAAAATAATATTTTTTGTCATTTTTACATTAAAAATTTGCAGATCATAGTCAAAACTCGGGTCTGGTCGGGTCTATACCCGGGCAATGTGTTAATCAGACATTTGGATCCGGACTCAGGTCATCTTAATTGTCACCATACCCGGACCTTTTTGTATAAATGATTGGTTAAGTTGGTGCTAATGTAATATTTTAGTCACGGTACTGACTACTAACTAGTATTTTTTTTAAACATCGGTTCACCGGGGAATCGGTTTTTTAAGAAAACCTATGAATCAAATCAAATCGAATTGTGTACAAATCATCAACCTTTTCCCATCAAATGATATGTGTCATAAAATAATAAAAAACATTAAACAAATTTATTAACCCCCTTAAAAATAATAAACAAATGAATTGAAGTTTTTGTGAATCGACCCCTTTTGAATCGTCGTTGGGGTAATTAGATCTGAATCGGACGATTCAGATCGATTTTGGCAATGCTATGTAAAACCCTCAAGGTACCTTCCATGCCTATTAGAATAGTGACAATTGGGATCTAGTTCTGCCTTCCACTGCAACAGTCGGTGAGCCGATTCGAACTTCAGCCGATCCAGCGACCCGTGTGATTCTTTTTTTTGGGGCCAGTGTATAGCAGTGCATGGCTGACACAGGCTTCAGCCGATATGGCAACTCAAGCCAGTTCGGCTTTCAGCTGACCTAAGTAGGGCCGATTCAGTCTTCAGTTGATCGATCCGAGGCTGGTTTGGCCTTCAGCTGACAGACCTGAGATCGGTTCGGCCCTCAACAGAGTTGGGTTTGTCTTCCAACCAGAGCCGAGCCGGTTTTCTGTTTCTTTCGGGGGATGGCTGACTCGGTTCGGTCCCCACTTAGTTGCGGGGACTAAACCGAGTCAATTGATCCCTCTGTGCGCCCAACCAGGCCAAGTTTGACCTTCTGATCTGACCTGGTTCGATCCCCGTCAAGTTAAGGGGACTGAACTGACTTGGATTGGGGGGGGGGGGGGCAGACCCGACCTATTATGACCCACCAGTTGGGTCTGGCCCGATCCTCATGGGTCAAACCTTCGCATGTGCCCTTAAACTCGTAATAAAAAAATTAAGAAACTTTTAAGGATTTTATTATTCGATTTAAGGCCATTAAGTATGCATTTTGAGTCCTTTTAGAGGGTTGTCTTCAGTTACTTTTCGACCCTATATTAATTATGGTTATATTTTCTTTTTGTTCATATGCATGTATTGATAATGGCTATATTTTTTTTTATATGCATGTATTGATATATTTGAATTATGATAGTCTTTTCATGATAAAGGTTTGATATTCTAAAATGAGTTGATTGAAACAACATGTTACCAAAGTAACCTCACTTGTAAAATTTGACTTGTTTGGAATAATGAGATATTTATATATTTAGGTTTCATGCAAATAGTGATCGGCCCAAAGGAAGATTATTATTTGGTCGAGCCCATATATATATATATATATGTATATATATATATTCAGTAATAAATATGAGAGGATTATACGGTTTTACATGTGAATAACAAGTCGGTCCAAATAAAAACTCATTTTTAATAAGATTAATTGTCCATATTTGATTATTGTGATGAGAGTACCACTTACAAGTTGACATTTTTGTCCAAAGACTGAATGCCAATGTTGTGTTGGGTGTCTTATAATGGGATTCATCACAGTTTAAATATGCTTGTTTATGTTAATGCATGTGGATATGTATGCCAATTGCGAGCTCATTTTGTTCTTGATTTAGTTAATACATTTGCTTCTACGATATCTGCAAATATAAATTTGATCTTCGTTTTGAATGACTCTAACTTTAAAAACTAGAAAGGGAATGTTATGATTATTCTCAGATGCATGAATCTAGACCTTGCACTTCGAGAGGATTAACCACCTGCTCTTACAGATAGGAGTTTCACTGAGGATAAAAGAAACTATAAGCGGTGAGATCAATCTAATTGCATGAGTCTTATGATCATGAAGCGTGCAATTCTAAAAACCTTTAGGGGCATTATGTCTGAAGAGGTTAATGCCAAGACGTTCTTTGAGGAAATCGAAAAGCGTTTTGCTAAAAACGAAAAGGCTCAGACAAGCACTCTCCTTTCGAGTCTTGTTTCAATGAGGTATAAAGGTAAAAGGAATATTAGAGAGTATGTTATGAAAATGTCTCATCTTGCTTTAAAACTAAAAGCACTAAAGTTAGAATTGTCTATGGACTTACTCGAGCACTTAGTTTTGATCTCTTTCTACGCAATACAGTTGGTTTAAGGTCAATTAAAACTGTCAGAAAGACAAATGGACTCCTAATAAGCTCATTTATCACTATTTGCAAGAAGAAGAAAGGATAAATCAAGAAAAGACAGAGAGTGCTCACTTGACAATAGCCTCTAAGGATAAATTTAAGAAAAAGAAAAGGAATATTTAAGTTGCAGTGGACCCTCAATCTCAGAAGAAATAAAAGAGAAATCAGGATCTAAAGTCCAATTATTTCTTTTGCAAAGGGGAGGGTCACATGAATGACTAAACCAAATATCATGCTTGGCGTGAAAAGAAAGTACGCTTCTTGCTTTGATTTGTTCTAAGGTTAATTTAACTTTTATACCTAAACACACTTGATGGATGGATTCTGGTGCTACCACTCACATAAGTGTGTCCATGCAGAGTTGCCTAAGTTGTCAAAAGCTAATTGATGTTGAAAGATTTATCTATGTGAGAGATGATAAATCAGTTAAAGTTGAGGCAATAAGGACATTTAGGTTTCATTTAGATGAAATTTGATTTCTATTTCTGCATTAGATAAATCTGGTTATTCTTGTTTATTTAGAAATAGCCAATTCAAATTATATCTTGATTCAAATTTTATTGGGACCGGTTCTTTATCTATAGTTGATAACCTATATTTACTTAATATTGTTGTCTCATATAATAAAACTTTGCATTCAAGTGATTAGGGTGCAAAAAAAAATTTTAACAAATGTGAATTTTGCTTTATTATGATACACACGCTTAGGTCACATTTATAAACAAAGAATTGAAAGGCTTGTGATGAGTGAAATCCTTGATTTCCTTGATTTCCTTGATTTCACCGACTTTCAGATTTGTATTGAGTACATAAAAGAAAAATGAACGAACATAAGAAAATTAGGTGTCAAAAGAAGAACAGACATCTTAAAACTTATTCATACAGATATTTGTGGGTCATTCTCTACGGCTTCTTGAAATAGTCAACAATATTCTATTACCTTCATAGATGACTATTCTCGTTATGAGTACCTATATTTAATTCATGAAAAGTCTCAGTACCTGGATGTATTTAAATCATTTAAAGCTTAAGTTGAAACCCAACTTGGCAAAATGATTAAGGCCATCATATCTGACCGTGGTGGTAAATACTATGATAGATATGATAGATCAAGTGAATAATGTTCAGAACCCTTTGCTAAATTCTTAGAGAAATATGGTATCAGCCCTTAGTACACCATGTCAAGCATTTCTAGCATGAATCACGTTGCTGAGAGACGAAACAAAACCTGGAAGGATATAGTAAGGAGTATGATTTTGTATTCTACTTTATCAGATTCCCTTTGAGGAGAGGCATTAAAGAGTATAACTTATGTACTAAACATGGAACCAACTAAAGCAGTAACCAAGTCCCCATATGAAATGTGGACAGAAAAAAAGCCTAGTATGAAGCATTTTCATATTTGAGGATGTCCAACTAAGGCTAGGCCATATATGCCACATAAAAAATTAGATTTAAGAACGGTTAGTTGCTATTTTGTTGGGTATTCTGAAAGATCTAGGGGTTATAAATTTTATGACCCTATGAATAAGTCCTTTTTTGAGACAAGAAACACTTATTTCTTTGAGGATGTTGAGTTTGAGAGCAGTGATAAGGTAAATGACATTGCTTTTGAAAAAGAATATATTTTTCTTCCTACAGTTGTTGTTGACAATGATCAGGTTTCAATTTCTGACATTGTTCAAATAAATCCAGAAGAAGACAATGTTCAGGATATCTCTATCCAAAATCAAGTTTTTGCTCTTGAAATACATACTCAACAACCTCAAAAAACATCTCAAGTAATACCTCAAGTAATTCAAGAACAAAATCTATTAACAAAATCCACTAGAGTGCGGAGAAGGGCAATTCCAAATGATTATATTGTTTTTCTCCAAGAACATGAGGGTGATACTGGCTTAAGGAAAGATAATTCAATCAGCTTCCATCAAGCTATACAAAGTTCTAACTCTCAAAAGTAGATATATGTCATACATGAGGAGATTAAATTCATTAAAGACAATGACGTATGGGATCTTGTTTCATTACCTGAAGGTGTGAAACCCATTGGTTACAAAAGGATATTTAAAACCAAGAAGGATTCGATGGGTAATATAAAAAGATATAAGGCATGTCTTGTTGTAAAAGAGTTTACTCAAAGGGTAGGCATTAACTATACAGAGACTTTATTTTCAGTTTCTACGAAAGACTTTCAGAATTATGATGGCACTTGTGGCTCATTATGATTTGGAGTTGCATCAGATGGATATAAAGATTGCATTTCTTAATGATAACATTGATGAAACAATATATATGGTGCAACCAGAATATTTTGTCTAAGACGATTCAAAGAAAATGATTTACAAATTAAAGAAATCCATCTATGGGCTTAAGCATGCTTTCTATCAATGGTATCATAAATTTCATCAAGTTGTCCTCTCATTTGGCTTTGAGATGAATGTGGTTGATGAATACATATATCATAAGTTCAGTGAGGGTAAATATATTTTTCTAGTTTTGTATGTCGATGACATATTACTTGCTAGTAATGATATGTGCATATTGCACGAAACCAAGAGATTTTTGACAAAGAAATTTGAAATGAAAGATCTTAGTGATGTCTCTTTTGTATTAGGGATCTAGATACATCAAGATCATTCTCGATGTATTCTTGGATTATCGCAAAAGTGCTATATCGAAAGGATTCTAGATAGATTTGGCATAAAGGATTATAAACCATGTGACACCCTTGTTGTTAAGGGAGACAAGTTTAGTCTTGCTCAGTGTGGGGGTCTTATGTATACTCAAGCGTATATACGTCCGGATATAGCATACCTTGTTGGGATGTTAGGCAAATATCTTAGTAACCCAGAGATGGATCATTGAAAATCAGCAAAATGGGTTATATGGTACTTGCAAAGAACAATAGGTTACATGCTCACATACATAAAGTCAGATCAGTTAGATATCATTGGGTATTCTGATTCTGACTTTGTCGGATGCCAAATCAGTCGCAGATCCATGTCAGGTTATATTTTTATGTTGACCGAGGGAGCTATTTCTTAAAGGAGTGCCAAGCATACACTCATTGCATCTTCCATTACGACAACAGAGTTCGTAGCCTGTTATGAAGCATCCAATCATGGAATATGGTTACGCAATTTTGTTACTGGGCTGCAAAATTTGGATAATATTGAAATATCACAAAAGTTATTTTATGACAATAATTCTACAGTGTTATATTCCAACAATAACAAGAGCTCGTCGAAGTCAAAGCATATTGATATTAAGTTCCATGTTGTTAAAAAAAGAGTATAGAATGGTTAGATATCTATAAAACATATTGGCACAAACTCCATGATTGCGGATCCGCTTACCAAAGGTTTGCCACCTAATGTCTTTCACGAGCATACTGCTCGAATGGGTGTTTTGTCATTTAATGATATGCTGGTTTAATGGGAGTTTGTATTTGGACATTCTATGATATAATAAAGTTTTATTTTACTGCTTCAGTATAAGTTAGGGTTTTAGTTTTATTCTGTACTCATTTGTTGTAATCTCATTAAAGAATAAGGCAGGATCAGTTGGAAATAGGCATGTTTGGATCATATTACATGTAATTTCAATGCTTCACATTCATACTTGATCTCTATCATTTGGTTTTGTCAATATACGTGATCATTGATGGGTTCAATTATGATATTTGTAATGAAGACTTCTTTGGTTTTATATTGACATGATCAATGAACCAGATTGTTAGAGATGTCATCTGATAAGACAATATTTTTTTAAGCTCATAAGGTTATAATATGTGATTGTAAGGTGACATATGTGGTCCTAGTGGGAGATTGTTAGATAAATTGTATGGACCTGCATATGCTTAATCACATATTATATGTTGTCAAAGGTTAAGTCCCATATAAAGTGGTCACATACGGTTAAGCCATATGATATCTTATATGGTATGATTATGTTATGTGTTGAGATCTCATGTTCCCTCATTTGTTAATTTTCTATTTTATGATGGGCTAAATTAGAAATATACTCTAAGGTGGTTATAATTAGGTTATGGTCCCCAAAAATCATATATAGTGGTTGTTGTCTTTTGCCTCCCCACCAAAAAAAAAAGCTATCACTCTCTCATTAGGTTTAAAGAAGAAGGCAAAGCTACGTATAGAGGTTCTGGAAGATCATACCCATGAAAGATCTATTGGAGCACCAATGAATTCAAGTACGCTTTCGCATTATGTTTCACTTTTATTTTTTTCAATGATTTAGCACAAACAAGTTTAACGATCAAATAAAGTTTTTTGATGAATTTAAAATCCAACATCGAGAGCTTCTTGCGATAGTAGCACCCAGACTGGGAGCATTGTTGCAAATAGGGAAGCGGGAGTACTCGTATAGACCAAGAACACACAAAGATAAAAGAAAAACCCTTGTTGATAATATTAAAAAAACAAGCAAAACAATACACCCAAAGAACAAAAAAGAACACACACCACGACACACTCACACATATGTCTAATGCCTCTTTATATAAGCAACATAACCCAAAAAAAGTTGCTCACATGTACCCAACTAACACCACTAATATTTTATTACATAGGTTACTTTCATTATTAATGTAGCCCATTAAACTCTTTCAACTTTCACTTTCACATACCCAGTTAACTTCACATATTTGCATTACCTTTTGTCACTCCCTTTGATGAAAAATTGGAGACACTAAGTGAATTTTTGAATTTTATGAATCTTGAAAGTGAGAGGATATGAATGCTTTGAACCTCACCGAGAACATGACATTGGATAGAAATGATTGGAGGAGAAGGATTCATGTGGAAGACCCAGAATGATTTTCTTTGTTGGTTCATATCGCCGACCCCAATTGTTTTGGGATGAAGGTGTAGTTGTTGTTGTTGTTGTTGTTGTTGAAAGTGAGAGTGTTTTAGTGAGACTATGAGCTATTTGATCATTTTTAAAAAAAGTGTTTCATCATAATTATATATCTTCAACAATAGCATTTCGAATGAAATGATAGCGAAGCTCGATGTACTTGGTTCTGCTATGAAAAACAAATTTTTTTGTCATTTTATTGCAAAAACTTGATCTTGTTGCATGTCTTTTAAAAACCTCCACATCCATATAGCTTGACAAGCTGGTGTGAAGCATTATATCCGGCTTCAAATGATGATAACACTATAAAAGATTGTTTCTTTGAGCTCTATGATATAACACTTAAACCAAGTTGAAAACATATCCACTTGTGCTTTTCTTGTCGTCTACAAAACCAATCTAATCATTATCAATGAAATCAACTAAGTTAAAATTAGAAATTGACTTATACTAGATTTCATAATTTTTGGTTGCACGAATGTAATGAAAAATATGCTTGGCCACTCCAAGATTATGCTTTGAAGGATCATGCATTAATCTTGAGACCAAGCTAACATAAAACATGATATTTGGACATGATAGAGTTAAATACATTAATTGTAACACCCTAATAAGAGACCTCTTGAGTTCGGTTTCGTAGGTATTACTTCATAGATGGAAGAATATAAAGTACACATTATAAAATCATGACATAAATTTTTTTCTTAACACAATATCATAGTTTAATAATAAAAAAGTCATCACAGGCTACATTATTCATACATATCAAGAGTTCAATAAAATATAAACATAAATGAAATGAAAGTACAGTCTCCATCTAGCCACTTAAGAACACTTGCAGAAGTTGTGGCTACGTTGACATGTTTCTGGAAGACCTCTTAGAACCTATAATTGTAACTAATAAGGAGGGTGAGTTTAAATATAAGTAAGAAACAATTATAAGCAATATAAAACTCCGATTTATAACTATAGTGGGCTTTAAGCCCCCTAATCTTAGTTTAGTTATTCATCATATAACACAGATGCTTGTCTCTTTTAACACCCATTAACTTTCTCAAAACTCAAAACATAATACTTGCTCAATGCTAACTATTTCTCTAGATTGACTATACCAAAAAGAGCCTAGAATAAGCATAGCAACGCATGTAGAATACCCCAATTCTATGATATTGGACAGACTATGAATCACTCTGAGAGATTTCGACCGAGATCACTAGACATTGCAGTGAAATAGAATCCATCAGTAGCTAACCAAATAATTAGACTAAGGAGCTATACTTACCCCTAAGGTTCATGATTCACACTGGATCTTGGTCCGCCTAGAGTCCCAAAATATAAACCTTAGGATACATTATACAATTCTTGTTTTTTCACTTAAACAACCTCAAGTTTATTATTTTCTTTGCATCTCAAATAAGTTTCTCAAGTTCTTTCTAGGGTTCTAATATTCACAACATCTAAACATGTAGGAGATATAGTATTTCTACATCAATAAATCATGGGTGGCCCACGCTTATGATGGCTCTCACTTTGACTGTCGTCAGGTAGCCATTTTCATCTGCCTCCTCTTCCAAAATTTATGGGGTTTAAGTCTAACATGCTAAGATGACTTAAATTACACTAAATATAACCGAAAAAGGGGCTCAATAAAATTACTTAAATTTGTTCTCATGCATAATAATTTCATTTTCTCAAAAGCAAAAAATATAGATTTTTGTCTAAAATCCAACATTTTTCTAACATGCATATTGTACTTAAAACTCAAGGATACATGAAATCATTTTTTGTATCATAGACAACTCATATGCATTCACTTTATCTCTCATAAAGCATAAAAATATATTTTTAGAAAGCAACTGCATCACATACGAAGTACAACTATGTTCAGAAATATACATAATTTTAGGTAAGTTAACATACAAATAAACAAACAGATTATTCATTATTAACTAAACATGCTTATGATATCCTTTACCTTGAATGCAAGCATTGTACTCTAATGAGTGTAATACCCACGATTTTTATCAGATAAATAAATTTAGATTTTTAAGTCATTAAGGTGATACACAAATATTTTATTGTTTTAATTATTTATTCGTAATTGGATCTTGGATGACCTATTTGGATCTTCATTGTTGGATCCCAAATATCATGTTTAGAACTCCGATATTCCATTCGGATCTTAGATATCGGACCACGAACCTTAAATTGAATATTTAATGATAGATTTTGGTCAAATGGATTGGATCCTTGAAGTTTAAATCAAAATTTTAATGGTAAAATTTCTATATTGGGTCTACAACACTTTAGTGGGATTAGTATTGCCTAGGCGATGTTCGGATCCATAACATTTCATTTGGATCTTCGTCGGAACTTCAATATTAATCTGGATCCTTGTATGAAAACCGTAAGGATCAATGTATATTTAGTTGGATCCATAAGAACTCATTTGGATCCATAGTTCCAAATCATATAATTAAAACTTCAGATTCCTGGATCCAGATTTATTAAAAGGATCCATAAAGGAACCATATATATATATATAATTGTACAAATAGATATGTATGTATCATAAAATAAACATATCATGTGGATCTGTAATTGGATCTATTTGGGTCCGATCTTCGGATCCACTCCGCAGAGCTGACGTGGATCCATACTGCGTCTGGATCCAGGGTCGCGGACTCGGACCCGGGGCCATGCCTGTGTAAAGAGCTAAGTGAAAAACAAAAACAAAAAAAAATGCTAAATCGTGTTAGGGTTCATTTTGAACCCTAAACACGTTAAGTAAAAGATTCTGGGTGCGTAGCCGCCAAGCGAAGGGAGGAAGATAACTGCTTCCTTCCGTTTCGGGCCATCCTCCTTAATTACTCCCCTCCCACACCTCTCTTCCATCTCTCTCTCGCTCCTCTCTACCTCCCACACCTCTCTTCCTCCCACTCGCCTCTTCTTTCTCCTCCCGCACTCACTGTCTCACTGTCCCTCTCGACCCGAACTCGCCAGCAGAAGCAACCGATGCCGGCGATCTCCCTGACTGCGACAACCACCTCCTCGTCGTCGGAACAAGTAGGTTTTCCTGTTTTCTTCTTCTTTTGGGTATTATGTGGGTCGAGTATGGGGAGCGGGGGCAGTGAATAGATTTACGAGTGCAGTGAATCCCAAATCTGACAAGAAATTTTGGGGATTTAGGGTTTAAGCTACCGAAATTCCAGAATCTCCGATTTGGGGATTTTGGAGTTTCAATAGTAAAGAGATAGAGTGTCTGGCATGGATTTAGTTCTGGGGAAATCGAGTTGTTGTTCGGGATTTCACGGTGAGCCCCAAACCGAAACCCCAAATCGTTGATTTGGGGGTTTTGTAAGTCTGTTAAAGAAGAAAAAAAAAAGGGTGTTTTCTATTCCTGCTGTAGGATTTCTGAAATTTTTCTTTTGGGTATTGACGGTGTTCGGTCATGTAGGGGTGGTCGGCAACACCTCCATCCATGGCATCTTCGAGGAGAAACGCTGGAACAGGTAGGATTTGCTGTGTGTTCCTTGTTTGGTATATCATAGTTCGAGCATGCTGTGTGGGTGGCCAAAATCCCTAACAGGAAAAAGAGGATTTCAGGTTTATGGTGCTGAAAATCCCAAATTGATTGAGTTGGGGATTTCGGATATCAGAAAGAGGGGTTCAATCGGGCTAATGCCTTCCATGTTGAGATTTTATGTGTAAATCAATAGTATGATAGATGTCACCATGTATTAAATCATTGCTAGGTTTAGATTAATCATGTGTTTTGGTATGTGGTAATCTGTGTTGAAACCCCAGTCCTTTGAATTTGATTGGGTATAATTGCATTGTACGTTTGATATCATTTTTCTGTTTAAATGTTGTTACCTGTGAGCATGACCAGTTTGTATCACTATATGCCTTGTAGATTCAACCTTTACATGCTCTAGCTTTGGATGCAGGTTAGCTCTACCATTTACTAATATGTATGCTTAACAGGGAAATTCGGTCATGGTATTGTCTCAGTTCTAATAGGGTAGGGGAGAGTGTTGCTATTAATATTAGGGGTTGAACTGGCATTGTTCTATACATAGTAACTTATACAGATTGCTCCTGACAGAAAAATCATTGGTTATTATATTATACTTTATGCTGTGAAAAAGAAGAAGAAGAAGAAGGGATTAGTCATTTGCATAGCTTGTCTGCGATATTCAAATATAGATATATATATTTATATATTTATATATACCTCTGCATACTGAATTCTGCTAATAAAAGGGAATTTACTTTGGAATGATTACCAGTGGGACATATTGTGGTTATTCGTTGCTAATTAGTTCGATGTATAATTTGCTGCAATTCAGATGAACCATAGTGGTGCAATATTTCTACTTAAATGTCATTATAGCTCAGAATGTTGTTGCCTTTTTTTTGTGTAATTAAACCACAATAAGTTCTTTGATATATGTGTGCTAAGTGTGGCTCTGAAAATGTAGACTTATCTTAATTGTTGGTTCCTGTAAAATGGTCATACTAGCTAAACTATTATTGGATCTCAAAGGAGGATCAATGTTAATCTATGTTGTTGTTTCATCATAGGATTCTGAAAAATTTAGATTGACTAGCCCTGTATGTGATATCGGTGATCTCTGTTAAATGAAATATTTAGGTTCACAACATCATGTGATAGGATTAGGAATCAACATGCTTATTTTATGGGATCGTTAAAATTGTTTGGAAACGGATTGAAACAATTGCTATTTCTGAATATACATACCTGGTAATCTGTTGTGGGAGAAATCTTGGAAGCAAGTATACATAGAATCTAGTTGGATTCATGTTAAGTTGAAATTTAAGTTAACATTTACATGCCTATTCAGTGGATATGCAAATTCCTATTTAGATGCTTATAGGTGGATTATACATAGAATCTAGTTGGATTCATGATAAGTTGAAATTTAAGTTAACATTTACATGCATATTCAGTTGATATGCAAATTCCTATTTAGATGCTTATAGGTGGATGCTCGGGTCCATATGAAGCTGCATATTAGTTAGATGCTCAATGCCTATGTAACGGCATAGTAAGTGTATGTTAAATTTCGTACAAAGTTGCATATCCAGTTAATATTCAATGCAAACTTAACTGCATATTAGGTTGTTATTCACTGTTACGTGAAACTGTATATTAAACTAATGCTCAAATGCTTATTGAGTGGCATGGTAAAATGATATTCAATTTTATATACTAAGCTGCATAATTTAGCATGTTAAATTGCATATTTCTTAAAATAAGCAAAATGCCATTAAGTGTATATCATCTAGAAGGTTCAAATAACCATGAAGATGTTTATTTTCCAATGTTCATATGCTTGTTAAACTGTATATTTTTCTGAAATACTATTGCCTAACACTACATATTTGCTGAAAGTATCAAATGCCAACTAAGCTGTATATCTTGTGGAATGTTCAAATGAGAAGGTGTTTGGAAAAATGTATATAGTTGTATTACCAAATTTCTAAGATTACCCTGCATGCTCAATAAAGGACACCGACAATGTTTTTGCTTGTTGGCAGAGTTTTTAATACATGCCACCCTGTGTTGGGATGTCACAAGTCAAAACCTAATGGTACGTTGTGACAATTTGCAATTGAAGAATAAATAAATAAATAATAATGATGAGGAATGATGATCTGGTAACCGAACCTATGGGTCGGTTTGTGGTGGGCATATGAATGTCAAGCCAGTGTATTGAGGGTCATGCATAGACCATCAAAGTTATGATGTGAATCCACATGAAAATGAAAATATAATATTGTTGTCCGACTGGTTTAAAGGCACCGGGGCATTCGTGCTTGACTGGTTTAAAGGCACCAGAGCACTTTGGGTGGGTTATGCAATCAATATGACAAAGGATTGGGACTGGTTTATACACCTTGGTAAAATGACTAAGGTTGGGAATTCTACTGCTATGATAGTAGAAGGAAGTTGGGGAAAAACCCCATACTTCGGAAACATAATTAAATGAAAAGATTAACCCACTCAGATTCGGGCTTACCTTGGAGAGGGTAAGTGGTACAAAACTCCGGGGACATGTGTTTTACTGTTTCGAGCTAAAGTGACTCGATGGTCCCCAGTCCTCGGAGTTGGGGGGACCCGGACTACCAATATGTCCTAGGTGGTAGATCTTTGTTCTTCTGCAGAAGTTAGGGATGCATCCTATTTTGGTTTTGGCCTTTGGGAGGTTCTCTCGGTCACTGACCGCTCCCTTGGGATTTCAGTCTCAGTTAGAATGTTCGGGTTAATAAAACAACTTTGAATAATATACCCCCGAACGTTCTCTTCTGTGATGGTTGCCTCGGCCCGTGTGTACCCGCGGGATAAGAAAAGATAAACATCAATTAGAACAGTTAGGTATCACTGTGATGGAGTCATTAAAGAGACATTTGCATATTTTTCAGCATGTTTTATATTGTAATGATCTGAAATCCTGAAATGGGTCAATACGAGGTGATTGAACTATTACATGAAAGTTATGCATGTTATTGTTATTGCTGTTGCATTGCCTACCTCACTTGCTTATTCATGTTGCATACTATGCCTTACCTGCTCAGTTATTGTTATTACATAATTGTTTACCTGCTCATGTATATGACTGTTGATTATTGTTGTTGCTTTACGTGCTATTGTATATACTAAAGATTTACACTTGACACCCACATCACATACTAGACTCATGATGTACCTGCATTAAGAGTCACAGTTTTCCTACTTAGACGTGGTAGTCTAATTCCAATTAATTTACTATTTTTCAGGTAAAGACTAGGGTTTATGAGCGACTGCGGGATGAGGCATCGGATTAAGATTTTTGGATTTATTGTTCCAGGGATGGTTGAGTTCATTTTATGTTTTTAAAACTCTGATGTCATTATTCCTTGATAAATGGAAGGAAAAAAATATGTTGGTTTTCTCTCCACCGTAATGTCTCGAAATGCTTAATCCTATATTATTTCTTGTTTACGCTGTTATAAAAGAAAAAAAAAATCCTCTTAAATTTGGGTTAAAATTTTTGGGGCATTACAATGAGTCTCTCATAGCAATATTAGGATTTGTTCAGTACATAAGGACTCACTTAAATGTTAAGCAAACTTTTCTTGTTTTTTTATAAAATTACCAAACTACCTCTCCCAAGAATGGTTTGTTGAGTCTCATTTTTTGTGTTGTGTGTTTGGTCATAAAAAAAAAACAGACACAAATTCTCTACGTCCCGATTCCAACACACCAAACTTTATCCAATTTTGAGTTTAGGGTGTAAAGTTATTCCTATCTTACTGAAGTAGGTAGAACAATGGCAAAATGGTCATTTCACTTCTCATACAAGTTTGGATCTGGATATAAAGAATTGCAAGAGACCCAATTGACCCTCTAGTTCTATTTTTCAATTATGAATCAGTTTTGACCCGAATTCACATCTGATACTTATACCCAAAACAAATATATGTACAATTTGTTTATTACCCCTAACCAACTAAGCCAGGATGGCTTACTAGTTAGAGATAGTTCCCTTCTTATAAGAGGTTGGAGGTTTAAATCCTAACCCCACATTCTCACACACACATATTTTTCTTTTTACCATTCACGTACTTCTGGATTCATTGAACCTAATCTCTCATTGAACCAAACCCATCATGTGTTGAGTTCAGTCCTAACCTTACATAAAACTCAACCCAACCCAACCCAAACCTAGCCTGGTTTGAGTCTAGCCTAAACTGAACCTATTCGGGTTCAGTCCCTGATTCTCTTATAGATTGGATCCCAAATTGGATAGAGATCCAGTCTTTATTTCATATACTGAACTCATATCCAACACAACTGATCTGGACCCACTTAATTTTGGGTTTTGTTTAAACTAAAACCACACCTGATATATTCTGGTTTTGGTCTATACTGAATCCAAACCTGATCTGTTTCATAATAAAAAAATTGATACAATCATTGTCTCAGTTTTTCCAATATACATATATGTACCTAGACCAAGTGGTCTTGCTGACTCAAGTCGGATCAAACTAGGACTGAGTCAGTCCCAGGTCTTCACAGACAGAGACAGAGAGAGATCTCTTTGTCTCTCTTATGTTCATGACCAGACTCGGTCTGGATTTTTGCCAAACTGAGTTGGTTTGTTATGCATACTGAAACAGAGAGCTCAACTCACTGTCTTGCCTCCCTATTTGACCAGACTTCATCTAGGTTTCACCCAGACCCAGTGGGTTTGTTATTCTAGCTGAGACAAAGAGCTCACCCCTCTCACTTGACCAAACTCGGTCTGGATTTCTCTCAAATTGAGTCGGCCTACTCTGTAAACCAAGACAAAGATTTCAACTCTTTGTGTCACCCTTCTTACTCGACCAGACTCGGTCTGGGTTTCGCCCAGAATGAGTCAGCCAGTTCTGTAGGCTAAGACAGAGATCTTTGCCCCTTACTTGTGATCAGATTTAGTTTGGGTGAACCTAGACTAAGTCAGTCGGTTAATATGCTGAGAAGCTCTCTGTGTTGCCCTCTATTTTCTCCTAACTCGGTTTGGGCAATCGCAAATCGAGTGGATTTATTTATAAGTCAAGACAGAGAGCAACAAAGAGCAAAAAGCTTTATGTCTTGTTCCTTTTTCTTTCCCAACTTAGTTTGGGTGTGTCCAAATTGAGTCAGTCTCATTTATGGCTAAGATAAAAAGCAAATGCTCTCTATCTCACCCCATGTTTCAACTAGACTCGATCGGGGTGGACCCAGACTGAGTCGGTCTCTCTTCCTTCTCCCTTGGCGATATGCTGCCAACAACCACCCGGTTGCCGATGGTTAGGGCAGAGCATCTCCCTTCCTTGCCTCTCTCAGATAATGCTGACAACCACCATGGTTGAAAAACCTCGTATTTTCTAAACATAAATGAAAAACAAACTCGGGAGGGTTTTACCTTCTTTAGCCAAATGGCGAAGGCTTCACCCCCGTGCTCTCTCTCTCTCTCTCTCTCTCTCTCTCTTCATACTCTCCCTCTCTCTTTCTCATTGAGAACCAGAGGGGTGAGATGCTTACAAGCCTCTTATAGCCCACTCGTAACTGCCCCCCGCCATTCCATTGATGAAGTTCTCTCTACCTCCCCACCACTGCATTCATGAGGGGAGAGGAATAGGCTCCCTCTTTAATTACATTAAATTGGGGGCCTCCCCACCTCCCTTCACCAAATACGTGGGGGAGATGGAGAGACTTCCCCCCCTCCCAACCTAGTTGAACCGGGTGGCTCAAGCCTATTTGGCCAGCCAAGTTGGGTTTTATATTAACTCACCAATAATGCCTTTGAAGAATCTTGGATCTATATGTGTTGTTTCATCACTTGATGACAACTTATCATTCATGTTCATTGAAGTGGAATTTTTCTTGCAATTTGGCATATTATGCATTTTAAGATCAAGTGCATATTTCTCTTGAGCGATAAAAAATTTCATCAACTATTTGATGAATTTAAAGTCCAAGGAACTAATGCAAAAACCCCAAATAAGTCATATCAAAGTTTTGCATCATATTGTTTTTTAATTTTTTAACAAGAAGAATAGAAAAACTAGTGTATATAATATTATCCACATAAGCACAAACAATGAGAAGATTATTACCTTCCACTTTCACATATAATGTAAGCTCATTTTTACTTTGATGAGAATCATTTTGTTGAAAATATGAGTCAAGCGTCTCATACCACACTCTTAGGACATGCTTAAGACCATAAAGAGCTTTCTTTAACTTGTAAATTTTCTCCTCTTTTCCATCAGTAATAAATCTCTATGGTTGCTCGACATATAGATCTTCTTCTAAAAACCCATTTAAAAAGGTTGACTTGAAATCAAATTGAAAAACTTGTCATTTCATCTAAACTATTATGCCAATACAAGTCTAATGGATTCAATTTGAGTAATAGAAGAGAAAGTCTGAAACAAATCTATACCAGGTTTTTGTGCATACCCATTTACAACTAACCTTGCTTTGTATTTCCATCAGAGTTATGTTTCACCTAATAGACCCACTTTACAACTATTGCAATTTTTTAGGTGGCAAGTCTACAAGCTCCTAGTTGTTATTTTGTCAATGGTTGCAATCTCTTCTCTCATAGATTTTTTCCATAATTCTTTTTCACGTGCCTCTTAATAACATGTAGGCTCTGCATCCATAAGAGCAAAATTTCATGATTTATAAATTTCATATAAGGATCATACCTTCTATAGAGGAGTACTGCAGTGAGGGTCATTTAAATAACTAGTTGATGTGTTTCGAGTTGAAAAAAAAGGAGATGAAGATTGACTTAAGTTCATCCTCCAATAATGTTAAATGTTGAATTGATTCTCCTTTCTATTCTCAATAAATATTTTTATAAAAAACATCTCTTCTAATAACTAACTTTTTAAAAGTAGGATTAAACAATCAATAACCCTTTGTTTTTATCATTGTATCCAATAAATATGCATTTTCACTTATCTTATCTATTTTGGCACAATCATCAAAATGAATTAAAGCATATGCAACCAAACTGAAAGCATACATCAAGTTTTTGTTTCCACCAAGCTCCATACAGGGTCTTGTTGTGCATTGTCTTAGTTAGCGATCTATTTAGAAGATAATATGACATCACCATTGCTTCAACCCAAGAATCATTTTAGAGCTGCTTCTCACTTAGCATACCTTGGGCTATTTTAACAATTGTTCAATTTTTTTGCTCAGCAACAACACTTTGTTTTGATTTTTTTCTTACAGTCAATTGCATGTGAATACCATTTTGCTTGTAAAATGTTACAAACTCATCAGATAAAAACTCTCCTCCTCTATTAGTACTGAGAGTTTTTATAATATGCCTACTTTCTTTTTCAACAAAGGCTTTAAATTCTTAAAAATTTTCAAACACCTCTGACTTTTGAACAAAAAATACTCAACTCATATAAGAAAATGCACAACATATCCAACAAATGTCTAGAAATCCATATGCTTTACTATGTACAACATATCCAACAAATGCACATTTAAATGCTTTGGGTCCAACCTTCTTTCTTTTATTTTCTGAAATTTTAACATATGTTAAACAACCCCAAACACGAAAACAACTAAGGTTTCTTACCAAAGCACAATTCATAGGGTGATTTTTCAGATTTAGAATAAGGAACTCAATTAAGAATATAGCAAGCAGTAAGTATAGCCTCGCCCCACAAGTTGGAATGCAAACCCGTATTAAGAAGCATAGCATTCATCATTTCTATAAGTGTTCTATTTTTCCTTTCTGCTACTGCATTTTGTTCAGGAGTTCTAGGCGCTGAAGTTTGATGGATAATATCATTATCTCCAAAGAATTTATCAAATTATCCTCCTAAGTATTCACCTTCTCTATCTGTTCTTAAATATACAATCGTTGTTTTAAACCTATTTTGTACTTCAGCAAGATAAATAAGAAATTTGAAAAATGCTTCAGATTTATGTTTCATCAAATAAATATAACAGAATTTCGAGTAATCATCTATAAAGGTAATAAAATACCTATTGCCACTACGACTCAAAATATTATCCATCGTACACGCATCAGAATGCACTAATTCAAGTAATTTATAATTCTTTTCTACACTAGGAAATGGGAGTCTAGTTAGCTTTGTTTGAATGCATGTCTCACACTTATGATTATATTTTATTTTAACATGACAAGAAAGAAGACCAAAGTTATTCATATTATGAATGCAACGAGAATTTATATGTCATAATCGTGAATGCCAAAGAAAATAAGAGTCAACCATATAAACAGAAGTAGTAGCTTCATTTATGCTCATCTTGAACATACTACCAGTGGCAAACCCTTTTCCTACAAAGATTTTTCCTTTGGTCACAATTACAATCTCAGACTCAATAGCAATCTTAAAACCATTTTGTGATAGTAGATCTGCAGAGATTAATTTTTTTTAAACTTCTGGAGCATAGTGGACATTCTCAAGTGTTAGGATTTTCCCAGAGGTGAACTTAATTTTCACATTCCCTTTTCCCAGCACTTTAGTTGAGGAAGAGTTTCCCATAAAGAGATTACATCCCTCCCCCACTACTTCATACGACTTGAACAAGTTCCTGTCGTTAGTCACATGAACAGTGCTTCCAGTATCTAGGTATCAGTCCTTATTTGCAACCATCATGAAGATTTCAGAGATTACAACAAGTCTCTCCTCTGACTCATTTGGCTTAGGATCAATCCTCTTCATTTCTCTGCATTCTCTAGCAAAATGGCCAAATTTGCCATAAACATAGCAACTAATTTTTTTTTTATCAGTTGACTTTTTCCCTTTCACGAAATTCTTTTTGATTTTTTGGGTTTTCATGATTTTGCCACCCTTGTCACTAACAAAATTCACTTTAGGATAACCCTCTTTAGGACTCGAATTCTTTTTGTCACAAAGATGAGTCTCCTCATTAATTCGGATGTCCTTAAGAAGACCATCTAAAGTGTTTTTCTCATTTTTATGTTTTAGGTGATTCCTATATTCTTTCCAAAAATCCGGTAGTTTCCCAATGATGACAACAACTTGGAAGTCATCATCAAGATACATACCTTCTCCTTTGATCTTATAGGTCAGTATTTGCATTTCATGAATTTGAGCAAGTATAGGTTTATCATCAACAATACAAAAATTAACATACTGATCTATGATAAACCTTTTGTTACCATCATCTTATGCATTATACTTGATCTCGAGAGCACTCCACAACTCTCTAGCCGACTCCAATGGAGAATATAAGTCAAAGAGAGAATCAACTAAAGTGTTTAGGATATGCCATTTGCATCGATAGTTGTCAGTATGTCACTTCTCTCGCTCTTTCTTCTGTTCTTTTGTCTCAACTTCTCCAGCAGCAACAGTGGGACATGCCTTTTTGAGGACATAGTCGATATGCAGCTCAGACAACAAGAAAGAGACATTTGATTGCCACCGCTTGAAGTTTGACCCATCAAATCGATCTAGTTTTTCAAGGTCACGGCTAAGCAGATTGATGAAGTTGGATGTTGAACCAGAGGCCATATTGAAGTTCTAAAATTGTTATTCCAACCTTGTGATAAAATGGATTTCAGAAAAGAGATCTCAAGCCTAGAGGCACGTACTTAAGATCACTATCTTTAGAACTTCAATCGCCCTACTTCAGGAATTCCGAAGATGCAAAAAGGGGTTTTTGTTATGACTGAGTTCCCAGGATACAACTAGGCTTGAAACTCAAGAGAGTCACTGCTTTGCAAGAACAAATGACCTCTCCCACACATGAACTCTGCAAGCCAAACCGGGAAGAAAGAAAGGAGAAAACTGGAGAGTCAGAAATTCTGATAATCCAAAAGATGAAAAAGGAAGAAATTTATAGACTATCAAGGCCAAAACGTTTTGAGATAAATGAGATTAATGGCCATAATCCTGACGGTTTGAAAATAGGACGAAAAGGTCTTTGAACGGTCACCCACCTTTGACTGTCAATCAAAGACCTTCAAAACCGTCCAACAGCCACAAAGCGCCATAAACTCAATATAAATGCTATTAAAACCTTTCAAACGGCCAGATATCTTAAAACCGAAAAGTCAAAATGGACATTTGTGCCTTATATGCACCTCGCACCGCTGCGAGCGTGCGAAGTGCAAAGTGTGCCATCAAAACGCCACATTGCGCCTCAAGCGCCCTTGCGCATACACACACACGCCCGCGTGCACGCGAATGACACGTCTTTTGCTGCACGATGCGCAGCAACGTCTGCAAACCACCTAAAGACTCAAGGCTTACCAAAGTAAAGAATAGATAACAAACTCTCTATTTAAACCTCTTGAAAAACTTTTCTCTCTTAGATATGAGACTAAACTTTTTCAAGGTACTTTTTGTAGTAAACAAAATCACCAGGATTTTAATTTTAAAACTTTTCTAACACAGGTTTCATGCTTCATCTCATACACAAGTCTTCTAGGATGAGAAAGCTAAGTGTGGCCTTTCTTCTTGTGGAACTAATTGCGTTAGACTCCATGGTAGAATCAGTCGGGGAGGCCTGAGAGGCAGTGGTTTACCCATATATTGGTTGTTACTAGATTTTGTCACAAAATGTTCAGAAATAATTGTCAGTATCATGTATACTATTAGAATATTTTGTTAACATGCCATGGAAAAATCCCTTAATATTTGTTTAATCATGAGCTTATAGTACTTTTATATTTTGAGCGATGTTACTGTTTCACCTCTGCAAAATGATAGTAGTGGCATTCATTCTTTAATCCCAAATGAGATATTCTCTGGACTCTTTGCTAATGTTTTTATTATGTGTTGTCATGTATTGATCTTTTTCATATAAAAGATGAAAAGATGAAGTCGGGTCTGTCTTGGATTTTATAAAGTATGTCTATGATGTTTTTGGTTTCACATTTGAGTTGGAGCTGTCAACGATACAGTATTTTTCTACTTGCATATGATAAACAATAGTTTGTTCAATATAAAGTTAGTTGATAGTTCATTGTTCCATTTTTCTATTAATATCTTATTTTTTAATAATGTTACATTTTATTTTTTATTTTTTTTGGGTCTTGGTTTCAAGTACGGTCATGATTCTCGGTATGTTGTCTTATCATCATGGAGTAGCATTATTCACTATCACTGGTTAATATTTTTCTATTTTTGTACTTTATGTGCTTCAAAAAGTTATGTTCGTAGTTCCTCTTTTGTTCACCTTAAATGGTTTTGTAACTTGCAGCTATATGTTTCTCATTCTTTTCTTGTCTGTTTGTTGTTATATTGTTAGAGTTCTCCAGATTTGGTTCTCATGCATATAACCTTTTGGTTATCTTGTTGAATCTGTGAGTGGTTCCATGTACTGGACTTTTTATCTCCAAAAATTTGCACTTGATTCAAATCCTGCGGAAAGGAAAAAGCTTTAGTACTGGAACTTTTCAGTAAATACTCTTGGTTTGACCAAATACGTTTTCAGCTGTAAAGCCACATCTATATCTGCATATGGAATGACTCAAAAAGAACATTGATGAATATCAAACAAGTTCAACGATCATGCAGCTGCGGCGCATGAGGCGCACGCCTCGGCTTGAGGCGTGCCTCAAGGGGTATGAGGCGCACGCCTCAGGGCTCTTTTTTTTATTTTTTTTTTAAATTTTTGCGACGGATAATATCCATCACTAATTTTCAATGATGATATGTTTTGTGATGGATTGTATTCTGTCGCAACTCCATCGCTAACTTTCAGATGAAAAGTTAGCGACGGAATTTATCTGGATATACTCTGTCGCAAGTCTGTCGCTACTTAGCGATGGATTTGCGACGAAAATAAGCCATCGCAAATCCGTCACTAATTAGCGACGACCTGACGACATATAAAGTCCGTCGGGATTTAGCGACTATAATTATGCGACAGACGTTATCCGTCGCTAAACACGTTAGCGACGGAATTGACGACGGATAGCGTCCGTCGCTACTTATCATTTTTCTTGTAGTGAAAGGAGTTACTCATCCCACTAACACCACTAATATTTTATTACATAGGTTACACATTTTAACCCACTAACACGACTTTTCAACTCACAAAAACCCTTTCATCTCACCACCCACTATTCACTATCAATGCAGCTCATTTAACTCTTTCGACTTTCAACTTTTCACATACCCAATTAACTCCACGTATTTGCATCACCTTTTACCAAGTATGCCTTTTATTAGTCCAAGAAAAATTCTCTCCAGACAGATGAAGCTCGTCCAAGTTACATTGTTGCAAGAATGATCTAAATCCAACAGCAGCTCTGAGGGTGCCAGCTTCCCTGTTGCAATCTTTCAATGATAGTACTCTGTTGAAATCTCCTGTGTATATTTTGGGGTGGGGTGAGGCATTGTGATTTGCTCTGATGTTGAAATGGTATTTCCTTGTTTTGGAACTCTTTCTTGGTGCTTATTTATGCTTGTTGTTTGATGATGCTCAGTGTTCTTAATAAACAAGCGCGAGAACTGATTTTGAATTGTTTGGAGCAGTTTTCTTTTTCCAAACTTTAAACATGGCTCTGACTTGTAATTTGGGGTTGTTATGACTTGTCTTGCAGCATGAGTCTGTGGTAGATGCACTCAGTCCATTGAGAAATGTAGAGTAGGCATGGATTTAGCTTGCTTTTGCCAATTCTTTTCTCAGTGTGATTCAGGCAATACTCACATGAGCCTTCACAAGACTTGCCTGCATTGCATGAGTTTTTGAAGATTTATTTTCCTTTGTAAACTGTAAGGAAAAGACTTGGGCCAACTCGGTTGCTTGGGCCTAAACTGGAAACGATCTAATGGGTCTCAATGGCCATCCCTATGTAAGGGTGATTCTCACTCATTTAGTGTCGGGGTGTGAGACGGTGTGTTTGCATCACATACATATTCGTCTGAGAAATAGGCGATTAAAATATTTTTTAAAGCAGTGTTACTATTGTAATTCATAATTTAAATAAAAGATGATACGCTCCAAGAGAATGATTCAGAGTTCTTGCAGAGTAAGCTTGTAATTCTTCCATATACATTAGCTTTGTGTTCAATATGTAGTATTTACTGCATATGTAAATGAATTATTTACCTTCTTTTGTCTTGTAGAAAGAAGAAAGAAGATTACACATTTATTATCTTGTCAGCTATTTCTTTATATATTTTTACTGCGGTA